>NC_134828.1:22124056-22193009 GCF_004210375.1 Tachypleus tridentatus | reverse complement strand
AAAGTACCAAAATCGCCTGGGACAATGTTGAAACTTTTCCAAACTAAAGTCTCTTACGAAGCAAGAGTAGTGAAAGTCTTGTTCCAAAGAAGAGCAACATGCCATGTCGTTTTCTCTCTCACCCACCGCTGAAATAACTTATCAGTATTACAGGCTTAAAGTCATGTCGTTTTCTCAGGATATTATCTGAGATCCGGTAGCTCTTATAATACTGGTAGCCGGCAACAAGGGAAGGTTCAATCGAAATGGTAATCTAACATTGATCAGGAGGGCTTAAAGGCACTTTATCGATCCGCTGGAATAAACAAGTCGCCTTTGCGTAGTCAGATCACTAACAATTACTTGAATGTCCGAAGGTCAAAGATTTTAAACTTCCTTCAATAGGATCATAGTTTTTCTAATATATTCATCTCGTTTCGCTATGAATGCGTTCATTATCGTGCATTTTCCGGTGTACTTATGTCCTGACTGTTTCTTTTACGACACTTTCATGTGGTGTGGTTATGTTTTGTCGATTTATTTTACAATACTTTCAACTAGTTTAGTTATGTTGTATTCGTTACCTTTGTAACACTTTAACCTATTGTAGTCAGGTTTCATCGGTTTCTTTTGTTGTTGTTTTTTTCAGTTTCTTTTATAATGCCTTTATTTGGTATGACTATATTTTGTCGGTTTCCTTTGTAATGTCTTCATCTGGTATGATTATATTTTGTCGGTTTCCATTACAATGCTTCACCTGTTGTAGTTAGGTTTCATCGGTTTCTTTTGTAACTCCATCTATTCTAGTTATGCTTTTATTTTCAGTTTCCTTTATAACTTCTTTATCTGGTGTAGTTAGGTTTCGAAACCCGGTTTATAGTAGTGCGAGTCCTCAGACATGCCGCTGTGCTACTGGAGGGCATGCTTTGTCGGTTTCTTTTATAATGTCTTCATGTGTTAGAATTGTGTTTTAACGGTTTCAGGTATCAAACTGTTATTGTCATTAACATTTATCACCAACTTTTTCCACTACATGATATGTACGTATACAAACATCCCTTATTCTGCCACAGTTTGTGATATATCTACACATGGAACAGTCTAGTTCGATATCATATACGGAACAAGTGAATACCTTCTCTGCCTTTCAGTATTTGGCCAAAATCGATGGCAGACACGATAGGGTGATTGAGGTTATGACTTATCGTGACGTCATTGTTCGATAAACGATAGTTTATGGTGTTTTCCTTGGTTCTGTTTGTCGCAGGATAGACATAACTTTATAGCGTTGCTCCTTCTGTCTGTCTATCCGTTTCGGCTTTGGTTCAGTTATTTGAGTGACAGTGGTTAGGACAACAACATTTTGTATATCGTTGAGTTGATGGTTTGAGTAATGAATTAACTTACAATCTTACTAAAGCGAAATAGCTCATAGTTTGACATGTTTTCGTCGTGTATTCTAAACCGCTATTTGACATGTTTTCATCGTGTATTCTAAACCGCTATTTGATGAAAATTTATGTTTCTCTTCATAACTGACGAGTCGCTGAAGCGATCGTCACCAAACTTGGTATGTACCATAAGGACCATCTGAAGAGCAACATAAGTTCCCCTATGGTATTCTAAAGGGGTCACTGTTAATCACGCGTTGAATGGGTACGTCAGCTAGTACTTGTAACGTAACGAAATATATTTGTAATTATATTTGTTCGTTTGTTTTGAATTTCGCGCAAAGCTACGCGACGGCTATCTACGCTAACCGTCCCTCATTTAACAGTGTAAGATTGGAGGGAAGGTAGCTAATCATCACCACCCACCGCCAACTATTATACTACTCTTACCAACGAATAGTGAGATTGATCGTAATATTATAACGCCCCCACGCCAGAAAGGGCGAGCATGTTTGGTGTGACGGGGATAAGAACCCGTGACCCTCGAATTACAAGTCGAGTGCCTTAACCACCTGGCCATGCCGGGCCAAATTATATTTGTATAAACAAATAAATAAATGTTTCTTTTTATTTGTAAATAATCGTGACTGATTGATACCCACATTAAGCAATAATCTGCGGTGTTTTAATTTCTGTTAAAATGGCGGAAATGCATGAACTGTTGCTTTGTATAACCTTCAGCGACCAATAAAAACTTTGCTATTTTCCCAAAATGTCTCATCCAGTTTATTTACCGTTTCAAAAATTAATAGATGAACCCAACTCCATCCCCTTTCCGCTTATCATAGTTGATTGCCCAAGGAATTTTCAATATAATTTGTACGGTTTCCTAGCTTCTGTTTGCCCTGACCAGGAATCTCCTATAAACTTGCATTTATCTAGTTTGTCGTATTAAACTACTTGATCGAACTTCCATCATCATAAAGTAACACGAAGGAGTTGGCTGGAGTTAAATCTAATATAATACAACTTTCTTATATTAATGTTAAAGCAGTGGAATTCCTATTAAAAGTTTAAAAATTTAACTGATACAAATATACCTTAGAAAACGCGCTATACTGTACGACATACGACGTTTGGAAGTTATACATTTGTGTTGAAACATTCCCTCTCTTTTTATCACAAATTATTGAAATCGTCATCGTACGACTATTTGGGCTAGCGAACAGCACCCCCTGGTTGGAAGAACAGTAGTGTTAAAGGGTAAAGTGGTAGCTTGATAAAAAAAAAAAAAAAGGACTAATTCTCTGACTTCCTCATTCGCCAAATATCACTCTATTAGTTCTTTCTTTGGGGTATGTTAAAGACATCGTGTATCGCACACCTATGGCAAACATCACGAAGCTTTTTTGTTTTGATTGTTTGTTTGTTTGGAATTTCGCGCAAAGCTACTCGAGGGCTATCTGCGCTTGCCATCCCTAATTGAGCAGTGTAAGACTAGAGGGAAGGCAGCTAGTCATCACCACCCACCGCCAACTCCTGAACTATTCTTTTACCAAAGAATAGTGGGAATGACCGTCGCATTATAACGTCTCCACGGCTGGGAGGGCGAGCATGTTTGGCGCGACCGGGATTCGAACCCCCGACCCTCGGATTACGAGTCGAACGCCTTAACACGCTTGGCCATGCCGGGCCCTGGAAGTGTATATAACTTTTTATATATTGTAGCTGAAACAAAGCTAATAGTAAGTTAAAATTAACTGCTTTAACGAAAGTAAACATTACCGCTACGAATTTTGCATTCGAAGATACGGTGTATTACTCTATTTATAACTAGTGTTTTTTCTTAACGAAAATTATTTACTCAACGTCGTCGATTTGTACTGTAAGATGAGAGAGGTTTGTTTTTTTTAAATTTCGTGCGAAGGTACATGAGGGCTATTTGCGCTAGCCGTCCCTAATTTAGCAGTGCAAGACTAGAGGAAAGGCGGCGAGTCATCATCACCCACCGCCAACTCTTGGGTTACTCTTCTTCCAACGAATAGTGGGATTGACCGTAACATTATAATGCCACCACGGCTGAAAGGACGAGCATGTTTGAAGTGACGGGGATTCGAACTCGCGACCCTCGGATTACAAGTCGAGTGCTGTAACCACCTGGCCATGCCGGGCCTACACGGCGTTTCAAAAATATCCATGAGCAGTAAACGTTATTTGTATTAGCGTCTGTTTCATAATTCACAATGTAGTCTTTCTTTCAGTGAAAAACGATAAACCTATCTCAAATAAACAGTAAAGGTATACATACAGTATACATACAGGTCGCGTCTCTTTGCCTCAAAAACACACTACGCCTCGGCATAACCAGATAGGTTAAGGCGTTCGACTCGTAATCTGAGGATCGCGGGTTCGAATACCAGTCACATCAAACATGTTCGCCTTTTCAGCCGTGAGAGCTTTATAATATGACGGTCAATCACAGTATTCATTGATAAAAGAGTAGCGCAAGAGTTGGCGGTGGGTGAGTGATGATGACTAGCTGCCTTCACTCTAATCTTACAATGCTAAATTAGGGACGGCTAGCGCAGATAATCCTCGTGTAGCCTTGCGCGAAATTCGAAAACAAGCAAACAAAAACACGCCCCTTGTTCGGGGGCCATACGCGTTATTAACAAGTTACCTTGTTTATTAGTTCAAAATAAGGATGGCTGTGGAAAAATTCGCATACAAAGGAAGAAATCTTTAATACTGCAGGAGGGTGGGGCGTGACGTAATCCATTGTGTGTACACTTGTACTTCCCACTTTATAGTGTGAAAACGGGCTTCGTATTTTGGGGCTGTGAGTACGATTTAAAGGCAACAGTTAAAGCTCACTTATCAATCAGACAAGAGTTGGCGGCGGATGATACATTGATTACTTGCCTTCCTTCTAGTCTGAGGAATTCCGAGAAAAAACGAAATTGATAAACCGCTAAAATCCTTAGCATTCCAAGTAGAAGGTTGTCCAAACCTGCTTAGATCGCCATCTATTGATAGCTTTAGTAGCTCAACTTCAAAGAGTCTTTTGAAACTACGACTGCAGAAAATATAGTTCTTAGTTTCGAGTTAAAACATGCGATTTCACCGTTAAATGCATTATTTTACACGATCGAAACGTTCCTCCCGTTTCGTAGAGAAACCTGAGCGAAGTTTTATTTTTAACGCTAGAAACAAAAGATATTTCTAAATAAAGTGTATTTGTGGTATAAATTCCACCACCTTCATTAACCATGCACGGTTATAGACGAATACTTGAATAAATATATTTCATCAGTTTACTTAGTCAAAATAAAAGAAATGTGTATCAAACGTCGAATGAGCGAACACGAACTTTGAAAGAAGTAATCAAAGAAATTCTATAATTCAAAGAGTGTTCTGTAAAAAACATAATCTACCTAACAAGGTTTGTTTATTATTATTCCACACGACGGAGGTTTCTTGATTGATCGTGTCTGTTCGTCATGATTGTAGGACTGTCTCTAATTTCTCAAATTCAATGAATACCACTGAAATATAGTATAAAAAAAAATGTCACGTGGTGATTAGTTGCTTGAATATCTCTGTCACAAGGGAGAAAAACAAATTGAACCGTATTTCTTAAGCAAGAAACAATTTATATAAAATTCCTTCCGCTCTTCAACACTTAGTTGAGTCAATGAAAAGTCTTAATTGCAGTGTTAGTATAAAAGTGAATGACCTTATCACACCAAAATGTTGTTTTTACTTAATCAGACAGTCAACGTTTCGGTTTATAAAGTTGTTTATGAGTAGTGTTCAACGGCCGGGCAGGGCCCATCATGGCCAGGTGGTTAAGGCGCTGGACTCGTAGTTCGAGGGTCGCGGCTTCAAATCGCCGTCGCACCAAACACGTTCGCCCTTTATGCTGTGAGGGCATTATATTGTGACGGGCAATCCCACTATTCGTTTGGTAAAGAGTAGCCCAACAGTTGGCGGTGGGTGATGACTAGCCTTCCCTCTACTCTTACACTGCAAAATTATGGACGGCTAGCGTAGTTCTGCGCGTAATTCAAGCCAACCTGACATCCAATGTACCAATAAGCACCATAGAAATTAAGTAGTTGATTGTTAAGTTGATATAACCTCCAACGAAAGGCATACGACCATCCTGTTCTTTAATTAAAGTATAAATGTTGAAACACAGACAATTAACAGACTAATTCTGCATTGCCTTTCCTGTCTTAGAAAGTGAAATAAGTTCTGACATTTAGGGTTAGCGTTTCTATTTATTTTTTTTCATTTTATTAAAACTCCAATGATGTTACAAAACCTGCGTTAAGTGGCAGCACATCAGAAAATGTATTAGCATTGTGAAACCCAACATACTAGGTTTATTTAAACGAGTTTAGTTCGATTCCGGTTAAGCACAAAATTACAGAATGGGTTGTGGTAACGACAGTACAAACTTCGAATTTTTAACGATATAAGCCTTGAAATTATAAGCTGAGCTACGAGCGTGTCTTAATCTCTGAATGTATTCTCAAGATGGAGGGTACGGGTATTAAATCTTTAACTAAAACAGAACAACGTTTTGACCTTCTCAGGTCATCTTCAGGCTAACTATCTGTCTTGAGAACATATTTTTACTTCAAGTAGTTTTCTCGTCATCACGAATTAACCTGTGAAGTATTCGAGATCTGTAAGTTCTAGACATGTGTATACTCAGCAATACTACTCGAATAATGATGATTTTATAACTACCCTTCTAATTGTATGTTCCAGAGTAGAAAGGAGATTGTAAGGATCTGAAATTAACTTGTACTTCCAGAGTATTAGGAGATTATAAGGATCTGAAATTAACTTGTATGTTCCAGAGTATTAGGAGGTTGTAAGGATCTGGAATTAACTTGTGTGTTCCAGAGTATCAGGAGATTGTAATGATCTGGAATTAACTTGTATGTTCCAGAGTATTAGGAGATTGTAATGATCTGGAATTAACTTGTATGTTCCAGAGTGTTAGGAGGTTGTAAGGATCTGGAATTAACTTGTGTGTTCCAGAGTATTAGGAGATTGTAATGATCTGGAATTAACTTGTATGTTCCAGAGTATTAGGAGATTGTAATGATCTGGAATTAACTTGTATGTTCCAGAGTGTTAGGAGGTTGTAAGGATCTGGAATTAACTTGTGTGTTCCAGAGTATTAGGAGGTTGTAAGGATCTGGAATTAACTTGTATGTTCCAGAGTATTAGGAGGTTGTAAGGATCTGGAATTAACTTGTATGTTCCAGAGTATTAGGAGATTGTAATGATCTGGAATTAACTTATATGTTCCAGAGTATTAGGAGGTTGTAAGGATCTGGAATTAACGTGTGTGTTCTAGAGTATTAGGAGGTTGTAATGATCTGGAATTAACTTGTAGTTCCAGAGTATTAGGAAATTGTAAGGATCTATATATTAATACATCAACATAAATATTTATAATGCCGTCGTTTGAAGTAAAAAGAAATATATAACCTGTATATAAATCATGTGTGTCACGTCACGTCACTCTTCATGTCACGTCACGTCAATCTTCATTTATAGAAGTAAGAAGACACATGAAAGTTAAAATGCATTTATGTAAAAAGAATAGTTCGATTACTGTCTGTCCATTACGAGTTTAGTAACAGAAGTGCAAAAGGAACGTGAAGGGATTGTGTCATGAAACCTTATAAGTGTAGTGTGTGTTAGTATCATAAGCCTAAAGTAAAACTTAGCATGGGATCACCTAGCCTAGAGCCAAGTACATGAAATTTGTTTTGAAAGTGTGTGTGTGTTCTCATAGCAAAGCCACATCCGGCTATCTGCGGAGTCCACCAAGGGTAATCGAACCCCTGATATTAATCATAAAAGTAAAAATACTGATTCAATTTTAAACCTAAATTGTTTATAAATTAAACTATTTTTGTTATATCACGAACGTTTTAAATAAAGAACAAAATAAATCGCTTTAATCAACGTAGGCTCATTCGGTTGTTATTGGTTTTGTTTCCTCGTGTGTCACGTTGTTAGCGCTCATTCAGTACGTTCTCGTTGCCAGGAGAAACCAGCAAAGAAGAAATGAATTTATAACACGTTGTCAGTAATAATGAGATCCGTGAGAAACCCAACATCTAGAACACAATGTCTTTACAGAACTATTAACAACAATAAAATAATAAAATTTTTATTGGAGATCATTTGACAACATTCCTCGCCCATATATCATCAAAATAGTATTTTACCATGGTTTTATGTGTGTATTAGGACATTTATCCAGATTATTTCGTTAAACAGAGACTTATTCGCGAAACGACGAGAAATTATTAAATCGATAACATATACGAGGTCTGTTCAAAAATACGCGGACTGACGTCATAAAACAAAATGTACTTTATTTAGAAGTTACAGGTCTGAGACCCCTTCAAAGTACTCTCCTCCCCGACGCACACACTTATCCCAACGGTGTTTCCACTTGTTGAAACAGTCCTGGTACGCTTCTTTTGTAATGTCCTCCAGCTCCTTCGTCGCATTTGCCTTAATCTCGAGAATCGTCTCAAATCTTCTTCCTTTCAAGGGTCTTTTGAGTTTGAGGAACAAGAAAAATCGCAAGGAGCAAGGTCAGGTGAGTAGGGGTGGGTGGGGAAGAACAGTGATCGAGTGTTTGGCCAAAAACTCACGAGTTCTGAGGCACAAATTTCGCAGTAACGCGGTGCATCTTCAATTTTCGGTCAAAATCTCGTAACAAGATCCAACTGATATCCCACACTCTTCAGCAAGCTCCCTGACAGTCAGACGTCGATTTGCCCGCACCAGGGTGTTGATTTTGTCGACGTGTGGGTCGTCAGTTGACGTGGAAGGACGTCCAGGACGCTCATCATATTCAATGGACTGTCGACCATCCTTAAAACGTTCATGCCACTTGAAACATGCCGTACGCTTCATAGCAACATCACCGTAAGCTGTGTTAAGCATAGCAAAAGTTTCAGTTGCAGATTTTCCAAGTTTAACACAAAATTTCACAGCAAGTCGTTGCTCCTTCAGATCATTCATTCTGAAATCCGCCAAACGAAAAAATCGCACTTCACTTAAAACCGCGTAGCTAATACACAAATGAAGATATCTGCAATCGGGGAATGGCGTCGTAATCAGCTGATCTGTGCAAACCTAGCGACACCAAGCGGATTCCCCTGGAACCAACTGGAGCCGCGCAATTCAAACAGTCCGCGTATTTTTTGAACAGCCCTCGTACATTCGTCGATTTTACCAAGTCGTTGATGAAGATCTTATTTTAGCACAACGAATAATCAACTAGCTTACGCTGTCTGCAGACTTGAATTTGTTTGTTTGTTCGTTTTGAATTTTGCACAAAGTTTGTTTTGTTTGTTTGTTTGTTTTGAAATTTCGTACAAAGCTACTCGAGGGCTATCTGTGCTAGCCGTCCCTAATTTAGCAGTGTAAGACTAGAGGGAAGGCAGCTAGTCATCACCACCCACAGCCAACTCTTGGGCTACTCTTTTTATCAACGAATAGTGGGATTGACCGTTACATAATAACGTCCCCACGGCTGAAAGGGGCGAGCATGTTTGATGCGATGAAGATTCGAACCCGCGACCCTCCGATTACGAGTCGAAAGCCTTAACCCACCTGGCCATGCCGACTTAAAACGCTAGAATCCTGGTTTAGATTAGATATCCGCGGTAGACAGAACACAGATAGCCTATTGTGTTGCTTACTTTCACGACAAAGCTACTTGATAAACGTGATACGCTTTTTAAACTGCAATAATGTACTGTAGAACCGTGAATGTCAATCTGAAATGAGCTTTCTATTCAAATTGAACAAAACCAATCAATACTGGTATACATGCACGCGTATGTACACGCTATAAAAAAAGGTGACCCGGTTCGGCTAGGTGGTTAGGGCGCTCGACTCGTAATCTTAGGGTCGCAGGTTCAAATCCCTGTCACACCAAACATGTTCCCTTTCAGCCGTGTGAGCGTTATAATGTGACGGTCAATCCCACTATTCGTTGGTGAAAGAGTAGCTCAAGAATTGACGGTGGGTGGTGATGACTAACTGCCTTCCCTCTAGTCTTACACTACTAAATTTGGAACGACTAACGTGGATAATCCTCGTGTAGCTCTGCGCGAAATTCAAAAATAAACAAACAAGTAAAAAAGGTAAAAAATGTGAAACGTAATTATTGAACAATATACAAAATATATACTTGTTTACTATATTTAAACGACTACATTTTATGATATTAGAAGCTGAGTTTTTTTTTTTTTTACTTCTTACTTCAAGTTTTATGAGATTAAAATTTGACTTCATTTCTATGGTACTTGAACAGACAAGTTTTGTAACACCAGAAACTACTTTATTTTTTTCGATGTTTGCATGACCAAATTTTATGACATTAGCAAATATCTGAATGAAACAAACCTGCGTCACAATAAAAGCAAGTCCTTGTCTTGTCCTCACTGTACCTCAGTCTTCTCGTGTTATCTGCATTGTACTTGTAATCTTTACGTTACGAAACATCACTTGAAAGTATTCAATTTTTAAACAACTTCCTGTAAGGGAAGCATCAGGAAGACATAGAATTAGAGAAAGTTGAGTCTCCTGAGGAGATACATTAACATTGATTTTCTAATTACCTTACGTTTTGGGAAAACCTGGACATTGATCGCCTTTTTGGTTTTATTTTCAATCATATGTCTATATTTGCGAAGTGGAACAGCTCTGACGAGACGTGGATCGTTAAAAGTGTGGATTTTAATTTTTTTATATTTTTGAAGCACAATCCATAACCAGTATAAACTATGAGCATAGATTAATTTAGTTTAATAATGTCAGGTTTTGTCGGTTTCCAGGTCGAGTTCAAAACTAAAGGTTACTTGGGAAATTGTTTACCTTATTAGAAATGTCTTCGTTTTTTGTTTTGTTTTTTCTCATATTTTAACTTGAAAATTTGTCTTTTTACGATCAGAGAATAATCTAAGTTACAAGATCGCAGGTTCGTGGTAGAGATACTTAATGGATAATAAATATTCAATCCAGTCGCATTTTGATTGCATAATGTAACAACATGGTTAAGTGTACAGTGCAGTCATATTGTTAAGGGTGTAACGTAATGATTTGGTTGAGTGTGCAATCCAGTCACATTGTAAACGAAGCAGCTTTTCCTGTTTTACAAGCATCGAAAGTGTATATTATAAAAAATATTCACTGCTTTTGACATTGAAAACAAAATAATAAACTGACACGCATATTTAATACGCGTTTCAGAACTTCTGTAATGAATTCTAACTCAAGCTTAATACGCGTTTCAGAACTTCTGTAATGAATTCTAACTCAAGGATAAATATCTGACCATAATATGACCACCATCATTGTTTTTAACGTAAATTGAGCAGACGAAAAACGCTAACTTTACACGACCTACACTATTAATACACGTGTAGTTTAAGGTTATAATTAGTACAATTACTTGAGAAACTGACACTGCATTTTTCAGTTTATCTGCTCCACATGGTTGTTATTATATTTTCTATTATAATATTTGGTTTGTTTGTTTTGAATTTCGCGCAAAACTACTCGAGGGCTATCTGCGCTGGCCATCTCTAATTTAACAGTGTAAGACTAGAGGAAAGGCAGCTAGTCAGCCCCACCCACTGCCAACTCTTGGGCTATACTTTTCCAAACGAATAGTGGGATTGACCATAATATTATAACGGGCGAGCATGCTTACTGTGACGGGGATTCGAACCCGTGTCCCTCGGATTACGAGTCGAGTGCCTCAAATTATAATCTTAACATACTTTACGACTTTCGCATAAATGAAGCTACATACTCTGTATGTTATGTGTGACACACCATTTAATTATCATTCACACCATGATGAACAAAAAAATAAGTATGTTTTGAAATCCATCATTAATACAAACAAATATAATAGGGTGAAATAAAAAAAAAATCTTAACGTTTTATGATCAAACTATTTCTCAATATCTCTAAGTCTACAATTTGGTTTATATTTATGGTTTGAAATTTGAAGTACAGGAACCTACAATCGTACAGCTAAACTTTACTGTAGTTACACCACCAGGAACAATGTCTCACCTATATAGTTAAAATCTCCCACTGGTACAGCGGAAGACTACGGATTTACAACGCTAAAATCAAGGGCTCGATTCCCCTTGGTGGACTCAGCAGATATCCCGATGTGGCTTTACTATGAGAAATACACACCTTAAAAAATGGTAACTTATCTCCAGCTGAGCTTAGAATGAAATTAAAGTTATGTATTATTTATTTTTTACTTTCTCTTATTCAAGCAAATGAACAGCTTTTTCTAATGCACTCCAGAAGTGAAAAATAATTATGCGAGTTATTCATGTCATAATTTGTCACGTAATTAGCCGATAATGCTTGCTTTTACACGTATATATTGAACAACAGCAGATAAAAATCAAGGAGAGAAAGTGTATAGCTATCTACGTTGGATTTTGCCATTTGTTTTATGTTCATGATCATAAATCTTGGGCCGAACATGTAGCCATTCCGCACTGTAGACTAGAAGGTCCAAGGTTCGCTCGTGCAGTATGCTACTGAACACTTCGCAATTTTAAACTCGGGTGTGTTATAAAAGGGACAGTCAGTCCAGCCACTCGGTTTATAGTAGCCCTGTGAACGGCGGTTACTGCCAATTAATTAACCTTTCTCTGATGAATAATTCTAGCTCAGGAATAGCTCTACCTGATGCATCAGGAATATCTGTTTAACTAGTGTAGCGCATAACTTGTAGTTCAAGTTCAAAAATAAGAAACACCACATATATTAGTTTCATTTCTTGTACAACACACTACAATTACCCGGCATGGTCAAGTGGTTAAGGCACTCGACTTGGAATCTGAGAGTCGCAAGTTCAAATCCCCTTCATACCAAACGTGCTCGTCCTTTCAGCCGTGGGGGTATTATTAAGTTTCGGTCTATCCCACTATTCGTTGGTAAAAGAGTAGCCCAAGAGTTAGCGGTAGGTGGCGATCGCTAGCTGTCTTACTTCTAGTCTTACACTACTAAATTAGGTATGGCTAGCGCAGATAGCCCTCATGTAGCTTTGCACGAAATTCAAAACAGACAAGACGCTCCAAACGTTAGAAACTTTCGTTCATTAAACAGACTGCTAATTAGCACGTTTATTGAACATGTTTTTAAAAAAAATAATACAAAAAACCTCCAGCTACATACGTTATTTCGTATGCTATTAACCATTAAAGCAGAGAACACTGTATTTCTTTTATATGTAACGACGTTTGGCAATTTGCATATAATCTTTGTTCTGCCTTATTAAATAAAAAGTTTCATTTTTTTCTAGTTTTAAATTACTGCTTCATTATTGCATCGCGCGTGCGAAAAAAAATCACGTGACCAGATGTTTGTCTTTCAACATTCATTCCTAATCATATATGCATTAACTTTTCTGATAAATCCATTGTATTAGAGATCAGGTTACTGACGTTCAATTCAATCAGCACGTCGAATTCTAACAATATATGTTTTTTTTACTCTCGTTTGCGAGTGTCAATCTTTATGTTTTCATTTCTGTTTGCATGTTCAAAGTGTATGTCTAATAATTTATTTCGTCCGTTCTCGGTTTCTTTTATAACGGTTGACATTATCAATTTAGAATACAATATCAAAATATAAGACAAGTTGATATTACTGGCTAACATATCAGCAACAGCGAGTGCTAAGCTGATGCTCGTTTGTTTGAGAGCAAAGCTACATTGGGCGATTTGCTGTGTCCACCGCGGAGAATCGAACCTTGGATTTTGGTGTTGTACGTTCGTACTCTTACCACTGTCACACTATGAGGGAAGGAGATAGCTGATGAATTAAGGCATCACAGTCCTCATAGGGTTTTGTTTAATGAGACCGAATCCATAATAACAACAATAACCTCAGAAATAATCTATTCTATATAAAATCCAAGGTGTGTGTCACGTTACCCTTCGGTGTTTTGATTTTTTAATATAGGAAAAGTCATAAAACCCAAACTGCATTTATCCAGACAGAATAGTTCGGTTACTGTCTGCCCAGTGCGATTTTAGTGACGGAGGTGCAAGAGAGCCGTGAAACCTTATAAGTGTAGTGAGTGTTTGTAAAATGAGTCTAAAGTAAAAACGCAATGTGAAATTACCTAGCCTGAAGTGCATAAAATTTATCATGAAGGTAGAAATATCTATTCAGTTTGAAACTTAAATCGTTTCTAAACTGAGCTATTTTCTCTGATATCACCAACTTTTCTAACTTCCAAACCTCTTCAATCAACAGAGACTCTATATAATGAAATCAATAAATATTTTACCAGTTTTATTGCCTGTACGTTTTAATTGATACTTTTAGTGCATAGACAAACATCAGTATTAGGTTATCAGTGATGTCGAGAAACCCACTTGTTGAGAAATTTATATGCAAAAACGGCTCGTTTGGGTTGAGAAAATATTTTACATAGAAGAGCGAACAACGTTTCGACCTTCTTCGGTCATCGTGAGGTTCACGTCAACGGATTGTCGTTTTGGTGTCTTTTCTGTTGTTTGCATCTTAGTTTTTCTAGTTTTTTGTTGTGGCAGATCATTTTGTCTCTGTCGTTCTTAGTATCGATTTGGTTTATGTTTCGTTGTAAAAGTCCGTAAATCTCTGGTTTAATGCAGCATGCCAGTTGATGGTCTAGGTTCATTTTTTGTTTTTGTAAGTCATGTAGTTCTTTGTATTTTGTGTTCAACATGGCTTTAAGTAGTTTTTTCTGTAAATTTTGAATAATGTTTGTGTATGTATTAAAATTTTTTGAAAGTTTTACCTTTACAAAATTAGGGGTTAGTTGTTCTTTTCTGCATTGTTGAATAAAATAAATGTCATTTCTTCTATTAATAATTCGTTGGTTTAAATTTCTTAGTTTCTTAACGATCGTGTTAGCGTGTACTGTTAATAGTGGTGTACGGTATGCTAGTTCAGACGTTGTTCGCTCTTTTATGTAAAATATTTTCTCAACCCAAACGAGCCGTTTTTGCATATAAAAAGTATTAGTACTCTTGTTGCTAAGCGACATGACGTAAAAGCATTTGTTGGAAAGTAGTGTTACCAAATGAACTTGCTTTCCTAAATACAAGAAGTTGTTAATCTAACTGATTTTTTACCAAAAATTATTCTACGAAACCGCCACGAATTCATTTTATGAATTATCTTAATTTTCATTGGCTCACAAAGAAATTTACCGACATTTGACTTGCTAGACTTCATTTTTCTGTCTCTTTATCGGTTAAGCTTGGTTTTGCAAAATTTATTTATTACAGTTAGCTATGAAATGTGAAGCTAGAGTACGCTATGGGATGAGGTTGGTAGTACTTAGCCCGTTATTTTTTGACGGGCTGTACAGCACTTGTTCTAAATAAAGTTTGATTTCTCATTCGATAAATTCCATATGTGTATATATGTATGCGATTGTGTATATAA
The DNA here is from genome assembly GCF_004210375.1 of Tachypleus tridentatus. Classification (NCBI taxonomy): domain Eukaryota; kingdom Metazoa; phylum Arthropoda; class Merostomata; order Xiphosura; family Limulidae; genus Tachypleus; species Tachypleus tridentatus. The sequence continues at coordinate 22,178,106 of NC_134828.1, read as the reverse complement.
ATACGATTATTAAAACATTTTGTTTTCAAAAATATAGTTCGATTTAGTTATGTATCATGTATCTTAAATCCAGATAACTTGGTTTTCTCGTTTTCAATGGAGATACGGATGGAAGATGGTATTTATAATTTAATTTTCGCTTTGTGTATAGCAAACCTAGCGGAGTTCTGTTACACGAAATTACGCTTCATACAAAGAATTCAATTCATCCACAAAAACAAGGAAGACATTTAAAAGGAAAGAGACAGTTGTATTCCACGTTTTTTCACATACCAAGAAACGCCATCAAACTACATTATTAATTTAAAGTATAAAAAACTTAATAGTCGTGCCTTACAAATATTGAAACAAAACTGGGATACCAAAAAGGCTTTTCGCTTAGTACATATTTTCTCATCGTTAATCTAAGTAAACTTAAAATACGAATACGCATTACAAAAACCATGTTTGTTAATTTGTTGTTAAACAAAATGGGCTATCTGTGGTCTCCCCATCATAACCCAATTATTAATATTATAAGCATTCAAATAAGATGCTGAACACCCAAGTGCTATTTGTGCTCTACCACGAGTATCGAAACCCGATTCCTACCGTTGTCAGTCTTCAAACACGCTGCTGTGCCAGTGAGGGACCGCCGAGTATAAAACCTACACGTAAGTTATAATAGAGGTAGTGGTGATTGTGATGTTAAGATAAATATAACTTATTCATTCGTAAAGTTTTATTTTTGGTAAAAACACGGTGATTTCCCAAACAGAATGACACAGCACTTTAAACTTAACTGTGTCTCTTATTTAACTGAGCATTTAACATGAAATTCCTAAAACTTCTAAGTTACTTCTGGCATAAACTGTTCAAAATGATTATTGTTTGTACTTAAATTATGAAAATAAGTGTAAGCCAAGCCAGTCTGTTTTCACTACAACATCGCTGCTACTTGAAATACAAACAAATTTACAGGGGGCGCTTTTTATTTTTACCTCTGTTTCTCTTTCTTTTTTTAAAGGATTTTTGCGATTGATTTTTCGAGGCACTAATCACTTAATTTGTTATAATTTTTATCATTTAATATTAGCAAAATAAATGTGTGTTGAAAATATTGCATTATTGTAAAATAGTACCAATATCCCCTGGCATGGCCAGGTGGGTTAAGGTGTCCGACTCGTAATCTGAGGGTCGCGGGTTCGAATCCCAGTAGCACCAAACATGCTCGCCCTTTCAGCCGTGGGGTGTTATAACGTGACGGTCAATCCCCCTATTTGTTAGTGAAAGAGTAACCCAATAGTTGGCGGTGGGTGGTGATGACCAGCTGCCTTCCCTCTAGTCTTACACTGCTAAATTAGGGACGGCTAGCGCAGATAGCCTTCATGTAGCTTTGCGCGAAATTCAAAAACAAACAAACAATTAATTTAAAAAAACAAAAAATGTATTACTGTGAAAGCCCAACAATATTCCTTAACTAAACATATATTTGTACTATTATAAATTATCTATATAAATATAATATTACTGTTTGCAGGACGTAAACTTATCTTCACCAAAATTGGTATGTCGGTTCATTAAGTCCATGTGCGAGATGCCATCAAATTCTAAGTTTTGCGTTTTGTGTATTTTATGGGAGATTTTGAGTTTTTATCACTGTTTCGCCCCTTATGAATGGACCTTCACCAAATTTCCTATGGATATTTATTCATTTCATGGGAAGATGCATACAGCATTTCATTTAGAAAATACATACAGCATTTCATTTAGAAAATACATACAGCATTTCATTTAGAAACATTTTGCGTTTTAAAGTTTTTATGGACGTTTTTTACTACTACTTCGCCCCCTGTTTTGGAACTTGATACCAGATTTTGTACGAAGGTTTTCTGCAATGATACATATAAATCTGTGATTTCAAGTCTTATTTCTTGTAGTATTTTATGGTCTTTGTTTTTTTACAACCACACATGAAAGAAGTAACTTTCCATTAATCATGCATAACTTCTCTCCATGAGACGGGTGCTCCAGCTGGTTACTAAAATACCTTAAATAAAGAGCATTTGCATCTATATCAATACCCCCTTAACTAAAAAAGCATTTCTATCATTCCAAAAGGATGCCAAGATCAGTTATCGTCCGTTATGGCTAATCACTCACACGAAGGATAACTTCACGTTTTCTCTCTGAACTTTAATTAACTTTTTACTATGCTCTCTAATCATACACACACACGCATTGTTCACTGAGGCCTCGAACTTTCTATAAATATGCGAACGACACTATAACGTAACAATACTCACTTAAGGTAAAGAGAAAAGTATAAAATATTTGAGTAACCTGTCATCAAAAATACTACAACAGTTCAACCATACACGTGCGCAAGAAACGACTCTTGTCGCCTTTAAAATAATTCCTTCTAACTCTCTTGTGACGAAAAGTAAGTAATCATTAAATATTAAATTACCAAATAAACTAAACAGTTTTGTATATCGAAAAACTGGAAGAACCAAAATTTATTTAAAACAGTGTCGAATCTTCCAAGAACGACTAACTTTATAACACTTATAAATCCGTAAGAGTAGGTACATATATCTCTCGTGTTCACGCTCTAACGACGAGATTATAAGCTCGAGGGCTTTAAACGTAATGTTTCTACGTTGTGGAATTTAAATTCATCACAACCAGCACGCAAAATATTTACGTAATTATTCTGTCCAGTGTTTAATGACCATCTTTGTTTCCCTGAGGGCCCCTGAAAGAGCATTTAATTCATATAGCTTACAAAAAAAATAAAAAACACTGTTGACATCAGTTGGGTTAAAAGGAAACGTGATCCTTGAGCATTTAGCACATCAGACCATGTTAACTGTATCTACAACAAGCACGGCTACATGGGATATGACAGTTTGGTTCGTCATTTTCAGTCTTAAGAAATTTTCTTTAAAGTTTTAGGTTCACAAAAATCAGAGAACTTAAGGTTTTATTTTACAATCATGCCAAAAACAACGAATTAAGGAAAAATAAACTGTCGTTATTTGTTTTAAAAACTGTGGAATTAATTACTGATTGAATAATAGTACTTTTTTAAATATAACTAATATTCATCTATGAAGCTTAACAAGTTCTAAGGTAAATAACAGGCCGTGATTAAATAATAGCTCATAATAATATCAATAAAGTAGTAATTATGCAAATAAACTTCAATCATGTTTCAGGGAAGCTAGTTACGAACCTGGAATCCCTCAATGATTGGTGTGTCAGAGTGTAGTTCTACAGGTCCGGAGTTCAAGATATGCTGACGTTGAACACGTCTAAAGTGTCACAGAAGTAACAGTCAATCCTGCTTTTCGATTCAAAGAGCAGTAAAAAGCCTATGGCGGCTCGAATATAAGGTCTTTATCTTAATCATTTATCCATAGTGCACATAAAGTGTCACTGGAGTTGAAAATGCGAATTTCTTTTCTCGTTATGTGCAGTGTGTTGAATATTAGTATATCACACATTTACTTAGAAAAAAATCTATTTAGCAAAAAAATTAATTTGAAACCTAACGTTAATCTTTGTAATAAATTTTAGTCTTGTACACGTGATAAACAACGTTAGTAGCTTTGCCATCTTTATCCCATAAGGTTAAATTTCAAATATAAAATGGTCTAGTTTCAGGCGAATATCGTTAAAAGGATATTAATATCGACTTTTCTAAATAACTCTTCTGCAGATGTTAATGGATAGCCTAAAGAGGAAATTCTAAAATGATTACAATATTACTGCGTTATTTTGATTATATATATATATTTACACATACACATATAGATATAGATATATATTTTAACTTTAACCTCTGAAGTGAAAGTATTACAAGAATCGTTACTTCAGATTGGATTTTATTTCATAAGCGAGTAAACTGATTCTAATCACATACGTCGATAGGCCTAAAGCGATTGTTAAAAACACGTGCAATTTTCTCTGACCCAATTTTATACACGTGATCATTTTATCATAATCACAATTATTAATGTTTGGTTTAACCCTTCGTGGCTTGGCGTGGTTTTCACAACGCGTCAGACTCCAGAGCGATAAATCCAGGGTTCGAAACGTGATTCTGCTTATCACATTTTGCAGTTGAAGCTGCGGCGCATTATAAAAGTGACAGTCAATCCCATTATTCAAGTTCGAAAAAAAGATGGTTAAGAGACAGTTATGGAAGCGGACGTTACTAAGCCTACTTACCTTCCAGTCCCACGTCATTGCTTCAAATATATACACTGCCATATTTAAATCTTAGGAGACTCTTACCTCGTCCTTCAAGCCAAATCTTGACACATTGTTGTTCAGGTAGAAAATGTCAATTATTTTTACATTTACTCCTGATAAAATTAAGCTGTTTTGGGTCAAAACATGACTTTCCTTTGGTGACAGCAAAGTATCATGTCCTAGATTATCAGCATTTTGTTCGTTAGGAGAAGTTATACTGATTACATAAGGATAAAGCATTAAAAATATATTAGAAAAAACTTGAAACTGGTTGAAAATTAAGGTTGAATATATATATACCAAAATTTTGGAAAAGTTTCAAATAAAACTACAGGCCCATTTCTTTAAATAATTATCGTAGTCTTTCATTATTTAAGTGATTCTTTTTCTCACTAACTGATACTTCTGTTTTTGTGTCTGATTTCACACAAAGCTACCAGAGGGATATCTGCGCTAACCGTCCCTAATTTAGACGTCTTAGACTAGATGGATAGCAGATAGTAAAAATCACCCACCGCCACCTCTTGGGTTACTTTTTCACTGCTCCCCAGTAGCACAGTGGTATGTCTGCGAACTTACACACTAAAAACCGGGTTTTACTGCTCCCTAGTGGCACAGTGGTATGTCTGCGGACTTATACACTAAAAACCGGGTTTTACTGCTCCCTAGTGGCACAGTGGTATGTCTGCGGACTTACACACTAAAATCCGGGTTTTACTGCTCCCTAGTGGCACAGTGGTATGTCTGCGGACTTACACACTAAAAACCGGGTTTTACTGCTCCCTAGTGGCACAGTGGTATGTCTGCGGACTTACACACTAAAAACCGGGTTTTACTGCTCCCTAGTAGCACAGTGGTATGTCTGCGGACTTACACACTAAAAACCGCATTTTACTGCTCCCTAGTGGCACAGTGGTATGTCTGCGGACTTACACACTAAAAACCGGGTTTTACTGCTCCCTAGTAGCACAGTGGTATGTCTGCGGACTTACACACTAAAAACCGGGTTTCGATACCCCTGATGGGCAGAGCACAGATAGCCCATTATGTATCTTTGTGCTTAATTCTAAACAAACAAACAAATACTATTTTACAAACAGGAGATACGACTGACCGCCATAATAAAATGCCCTCAAGCGTAGAAGGACAAGCATATTTAGTGACGGGATTCGAACACACCACCCTCAACTCATCAGATGACCTCCCCGATTGCCACAGCAGGCAATTGCTTCGGGTATTTATAGATATTTGTGTGTGCTGGTTTGTTGTTAAGCACAAAGTTACACAATGAGCTATAAAGTATTGTAAGCCTGTATTTAATGTTACAAGTCTTTATCCAAGGGCTCTAAAACAAACAGTAAGTAACATGCTAATAAACAGTATCAATGCTCTTTACCGTAACGCGATATTTTCTGTTTTTTTATTCAGCGGATTCGGCAGAGAGAAAAACCCAAGAGATAACTTCAACGATGGTACTACTTGAAACCGGTCTTACCAAGAGGGTCAGGGGTATAAGTCAAACCAAACAGGTAATGGGTTTTGAACATGAAATCACTAAGTAGAACACGTTGACATAAACGGTAACACTAACATTGTTTAGACATGTCGTTAAGCCTTGCCTGTTCCTATGAGTGGCAGCTTATTCTTGGAACACAAACCATCATTTTTAGTGATCAGATTAATTTTAAACGTTAACAAAGGTCTTAGCGACAGTAATAATTGCATTAATAACCGATAGGAGATTTTAGTAATGACTTAGATTACTGTAAGAGAGTTTTAGTGGCGCTCCGGCCCCAAATAAAAAAACAATATTATTGATAGTGTTTTGGTAAGTAAACAACAGTGACGTACACAACTCGATTTTTTTTCTGTAAGAAGATGATTACTGAATTAGCATTAGGCTTAGCAGGTACAAATGCAACTGAATACTACGAAGCAATAGGCTTAGCAGGTATAAATGCAACTGAATACTACGAAGCAATAGGCTTAGCAGGAACAAATGCAACTGAATACTACGAAGCAATAGGCTTAGCAGGTACAAATGCAACTGAATACTACCAATGGAGGTCCATCATGGCCCCGTGGTCAGAGAGCTCAACTCGTCATCTGAGAGTCACGGGTTCGAATCCCCGTCATACCAAACATACTCGCCCTTTCAACCATTGGGGCGTTACTATGTTACGTACAATCCCACTATTCGTTGGTAAAAGAGTAGTCTGAGAGCTTGCATTGGTTAGTGATGACTTAGCCGCCTTCCCTCTAGCCTTACACTGCTAAATTAGGGGCGGCTAGTGCAGATAACTCTCGTGTAGCCCTCGTGAAATTCAAACTAGAAGTACTATTGGTTGCATCGTCACCCTTTGCTTCCGGTTGACTTTATAAGTTAATAAAATAATAAATTAAGTGTTTGTGAAGCGTACATGGTTATCAACTTATTCACGTCAAGCCAGACAAAAGGACTTCCTAAAATATCAAATCGAAATATGTTGCGATTTGAGAACCATTCGTTACTACATTCGCCATTTTAAAAACTAAAAGCTAAATGATGTTAGAAAGGAGAGCATCCATTAACCCTTTAGCCGATCTGTAACTTGCAATCGAACGTTCGAGAAAAGAAATAGCTCATTTCTTACAGTCCGAAGCCTTTTAACCATCACGACACACAAAGCTTCATAGAAAATCAATATCGTGCTTCAAGCATCTACAAAAAATTATGAACAAATTTCATCAGAAGGATCACGTGATACTACGTCATAGTTACGTTTCTGTACGAGAAGTTTCCGTTCTTTCTTTACGGTTTGATTACTTGTTTGGAATTAAGTACAGAGCTGCAAAATGGTTTGTGCTCTGCCCGCCAGAGGTATCGAAACCTGATTTCTAGGGGTGTGAGTTCACAGACATACCACTGTGTCACTGAGAGAGGCTATTCCTTACCGATTGAACTGAAGTATTACAGCTTATTACGTTCATTATTCGCTTCCCAATTTGGGGTTGTGGACTCAATGTATCAGTTACCATTAAATATCACTATTCGACTGTACAAGTGCTGTTCAACTTATTGTATAAAATGTAGAGTGACTGGTCCCCAGATGGGTGGTAGAAAGTGAAACAATCGCATGATAAGATCGGTATCTGAAGATATGTGTCTGGCCATCAGGGATAAAAAGGTGGACGTAAAAGCTGATAAGCTAACAACAGAAGCTGAGCAAAGCTCTACTAGCAGAATATCGACTTCCTTTGTGCTAGTGAGTGACAACAGCAGCCATGGGTAACAGAATATCGACTTTCTCTGTGCTAGTGAAGTAAAAACAGTAGCCATGGGTAACAGAATATCGACTTTCTCTGTGCTAGTGAAGTGAAAACAGTAGCCATGGGTAACAGAATATCGACTTTCTCTGTGCTAGTGAAGTGAAAACAGTAGCCATGGGTAACATAATATCGACTTTTTCTGTGCCAGTGGAATGAAAACAGTAGCCATGGGTAACAGAATATCGACTTTCTCTGTGCGAGTGAAGTGGAAACAGTAACCATGGATAACATAATATCGACTTTCTCTGTGCCAGTGAAGTGAAAACAGTAGCCATGGGTAACAGAATATCGACTTTCTCTGTGCCAGTGGAATGAAAACAGTAGCCATGGGTAACAGAATATCGACTTTCTCTGTGCGAGTGAAGTGGAAACAGTAACCATGGATAACATAATATCGACTTTCTCTGTGCCAGTGGAGTGAAAACAGTAGCCATAGGTAACAGAATATCGACTTTCTCTGTGCGAGTGAAGTGGAAACAGTAACCATGGATAACATAATATCGACTTTCTCTGTGCCAGTGAAGTGAAAACAGTAGCCATGGGTAACAGAATATCGACTTTCTCTGTGCTAGTGAAGTAAAAACAGTAGCCATGGGTAACAGAATATCGACTTTCTCTGTGCTAGTGAAGTGAAAACAGTAATCATGGGTAACAGAATATCGACTTTCTCTGTGCTAGTGAAGTGAAAACAGTAGCCATGGGTAACAGAATATCGACTTTCTCTGTGCGAGTGAAGTGAAAACAGTAGCCATGGATAACATAATATCGACTTTCTCTGGGCCAGTGGAGTGAAAACAGTAGCCATGGGTAACAGAATATCGACTTTCTCTGTGCTAGTGAAGTGGAAATAGTAGCTATGGGTAACAGAATATCGACTTTCTCTGTGCTAGTGAAGTGAAAACAGTAGCCATGGGTAACAGAATATCGACTTTCTCTGTGCCAGTGAAGTGAAAACAGTAGCCATGGGTAACAGAATATCGACTTTTTCTGTGCTAGTGAAGTGGAAACAGTAGCCATGGGTAACAGAATATCGACTTTCTCTGTGCTAGTGAAGTGGAAATAGTAGCTATGGGTAACAGAATATCGACTTTCTCTGTGCTAGTGAAGTGAAAACAGTAGCCATGGGTAACAGAATATCGACTTTCTCTGTGCCAGTGAAGTGAAAACAGTAGCCATGGGTAACAGAATATCGACTTTTTCTGTGCTAGTGAAGTGGAAACAGTAGCCATGGGTAACAGAATATCGACTTTCTCTGTGCCAGTGAAGTGAAAACAGTAGCCATGGGTAACAGAATATCGACTTTTTCTGTGCTAGTGAAGTGGAAACAGTAGCCATGGGTCACAGAATATCGACTTTCTCTGTGCTAGTGAAGTGGAAACAGTAGCCATTGGTAACAGAATATCGACTTTCTCTGTACTAGTGAAGTGAAAACAGTAGCCATGGGTAAGTAACTGTATATAGTCACTAGACTAATGACGCCTTTACTTCTTATGAGACAACCGAACTCAAATGAGGCGTGGTCTGCGCACGAGACTCCTGGGATTATCACTTAGTACTCAACTCAAGAGCGGGTGGTGAGTGCTCGCGACTGGCTATCTTATCTGTTGTCTACAGGTTCAAAATGAATAATATTAACTAATAACAGGAGGTTCCGGTTAAAACAAAGACACAACTATATTTTAATATGAATACCAGACTATACATACATATATGTATTATTCTAAGTTAATGTTTCCCCGCAGTTAAATCGTAAACGAAAATGTATAAATCGTACATTATCCTTGGCTGGTTTGTTGATTTGTTCGAAATTAAGCACAGAGCTACACAATGAAATATCTGTAATCCGCTCTCCACGGTATCTGATGCCGTTTTCTAGCGTTGTAAATTCGCGGACATGCCTCTGGAGAGCCATTATCTTTGGACTTTCTAATACAGCCAAAGTTTGAAAGTTGATCCAAACCTCCCTGAAAGAATCGTTTTTTTTCACAGTTTTAAATTTCGAATTTTCGTATACGTGATATTTTAGCAAAAAGAATAAGATGCTGTATTTGAAAATATCTATTTGCCTAAAAGATAGTCAGTAACGATTTAAATAGGTAGCTACTAACCGAAAGACAATTCTCTTTAAATTAAACGTATCCAGAGAAACTGCTGTATACCTTGTAACCTAGAAGCGTTTAACCTGGAATAAAGCATGTAACCAGATGAACTGGTAAACAGCTAGCAAACGAAAAGCAGCTCCCCCTTGAATAAAAACGTGCAACCATAAAAACTGCGCGAACAAAATCCTGCGATTTAAAAATCAAACCGTTTTATTCTCAAGCGTCACAAAAACAACTCAAATTTATGAAGAAAGCGCCATCTATTTTTCATTAACGTAATCGAAAAAAGTACCACATTTTAAGATATATTGAAAACTTTGACCACGTAAGTAAACGAATTGATGGGATTCTTATTTCTCTCTGATTCTGTACCATTTAGTTACCTGTTGTAATCAAGTTATAAAAACACAAGCTCTGTAGAATTATCAGAAAGTTTGGTAGGACGATAAAGCACTTCAAACCATTTCTTTGAACTGAATATAATCAAGTCGTTTATTTCTGTCGTTCAATAATATATACAACTGCGTACTCATATTTTTCTTGTTTACTTAGATAAAATGTCGACGCGCACAACGTGGGGAACGAACTCTGAATTCTAGTATTATAAGCTGTTAAGATGGCCGAAGACAAATTACTCATCCTACAGGGGGAGAAACATTTTATAAAGTTACATTGTGGGTCGCTGTGTCCAATCATATATAATTTTATACAAGGTTATAATTTATAATTTACTCATGTTAACAGATAATAACAGTTCAAAGATGAATGTTACCCATTAATTAATTATTGACAAAAACAAAAGAAAGAAAAACACCAGAACTGTAAAAACTTCATGGAATCCTACGAAAGACTTAAACTGTTAAAGTTTAGAACCAAACTGTAAAACTTAAATAAGTAAAGTTGAGAGTAAAAAAATAATCTAATATGTCACCTACCCTTTATCCCATGCCAATGAGGCCTTTTGCACAATATCAGGTGGCATCAAAATGGCTGGTGTTACGAAAGACCTTCGTCAAAACACCAGTTCTATCACAAACTCCTTCCCAAACAACTGTCGGCGTGATTTGAATAAATTGTAATTTTTCCCATCACTTTATTTAAACATTAGATTTAGAACTAGGCTTAGACCTTTACTAACAACAAACCCTTCATATCACGATGTTTCTTATATTTATCACTATTAAAATAGCTTTAATTATCCGTTCGAAGTACTAGAGAGCAGTTTGTTTGACGTTAGGACCAGAGCTATGCAATTGGTGGTATGTCTGTGGACTTAACAGTTGTGCCACCGTACCTTTACATTATTTCTGTTGGTGTGAATCATTTGAAAATATTCGATAAAGATTTAAAAGGTTTAAGCTGATATATATGAAAAATACAACATTCGTATTGACTGAAAGCCTTTCAAATGAAGTTATCACAAACTAACTTGAAGAAATAGCACAAAATAGCGTAAAAAATGCATAATTTATATATTTTGATTCATTCGAGTACAGCCTGCTAGTCTGTCTCTGATACCCATAGTCATTCTTATAGAATCTGTTTTATTAGTTCGTTGTGAATAAAGTAGGTTTGAAGCAAATCGATTTGTTTATCAGTATATTCCAGTCATCCATACTTTATTATAAAGTAGTATTATACAGCTCTGTTCAAAGATGGCGCTAGTCACTCGTCTTCGCTCAGGCAACGCGTGTGTGTGAAAATGTACAAACATTTTTTTCTAAATCACATACGTTTGTATATGTGTGTTTTAAAAAAAAACCTCTTTATTCTTTCTATTGAAAGAATTGTTATAGGACAATAATATGTTTAATAGTAGATAGATTAACGGCCATGTGAATTAAATAACTTCCCCTGAAACGGTGTCGAAGGCCATCTAGAGGGATCACTTGTTTCAACCACTCGCACCAGTAATATGTTTTATGTCAGTCAGTCAGTAGACGTTAAAATGATGTCATAAGATATATTAAAATTGCAAATTCTATTATCGTGACGTCAGTAAAACATGAGCATGCTATGAATCACGAGAAGAATTATACATTCGAAGACAAGAACAAAGCATGACATATGAACTCCAAAAGCAAGAAATGAAAACAGTTGTTAATCGTGATGTTATTTACTCTTGAAATAGAACAATTTTAGTAACCCTGCACAAGTACGTCTAGTTTTTAGTAAAATCGGTTTTAGAAGGTAGATATACTGTGTGTTTTGTTATACAAACCCTTAATTTTATCATTGTAAATCTGAACACATATCGCTGTTGCACCAGAAAAAAGGAGGTATATATAAACAGAACAACATGTAGTTTGTGATAAAACAAATTACATTTATTTCAGAAATATTTATTTTAATAATATTTTAATATATTTATCATGCTAGCTAGAGAACCCATCCTCTGAACGAGAGGTATGTAAATTCAAAATTAATGAAACGTTATCTTAGGACATTAAAACTCGCTTCCCTTTTATGCAATTCTAAAGAAAAGAAGCCAATAAAAATTCCAAAACTCACACTTGCATATTTCTCTGCATTGATCCAACAAACCACGCAAAATTTAGAGAAGGTCTGTACAGAGCATGTGAGGTAATGCTAAAAACAAAACGCCCATAAAAACAGCAAATCTGAAAATTAAAAACTGAAAACTTGTATGTGTCCCTGCATGGACCTAATGAACCTCCATACCAGTTTTAGTGAAGATTCATCCACACCCTGCCAAGCTTTTACATTATATTCTGGTTTTTCGAATGGTTCAAAAAAACAGCTTTACTGAAATAGATTAACTCTCTAATTTCTAATATGTCTGCACCATTAAAAAAAAAAAACAACACAATATATCAAGTAAATCCAACATTTTAAAATGCAGAGACAAGCTTCCATTCGCAAACAGGCAGCTAAAAAAATCCGAAGAGAAATAAACAGTAATAACATTTCGTTGTAAAGTAACCATCAATGAAATGGAAGCCAACATCCCAGAGAAAGAGCCAAACTAAAGCTACGATGGCGCCCTCTTTTGTACAGACGCTCTAGGCTCACAGTTTTAGAGCACCGTCCCATCGTTCTCGGATAACTCACCAGAAGATTTATCCGTCAACACAAGAACGATAATAAATACAATAACATTATTGGAAATTTGTTTTTATTATCAAAATTTTGAAAAATAAATATATATATGTATGTATATTATCTGGGAATTTTTACTTTATTTATACTCGAGGATTCGCCTCTCACATTGTTGTGCTCTAAGCCCAAACCTTGAAAGCCTATTGGTTAATACGTCCCTTTTCTTACATATAAGACGATTGATTTTAGTATGTTATTTTATATACGAAATGTGCACGTGGTACGAACATCAGAATAAATTGATTTGTTTATTTTACCAGTTATAAATCTTGCAAGCAGAACAGCGCCATCTAGTTTTTGGACTAAATATTACTTCATCCAAAACATGAAAACTGATTTCATAAAATTATACCCTTGGTTCACACAGCTTTGCCTTTAACTTCAAACAAACAGATCTTTACTCAGAGTACTTTCGCAAAATTCAACTATAAATCAGTCATTCATGACCACTGAAATTCTTCCCTTTCATTTCTAACATTTAGATATGTTTCTTTCTGTTCGAAGTAATTTAACCAGGTGGGTTAAAGCGTTCGACTCGTAATCCGAGGGTCGCGGGCTCGAATCCCCGTCGCACCAAACATGCCCGCCGTTTCAGCCATGGGGACGTTATAATCTGACGGTCAATCTCATTATTCGTTGGTAAAAGAGTACCCCAAGAGTTGGCGGTGGGTGGTGATGACTAGTTGTCTTCCCTGTATCTTACACTGCAAAATTAGGGACGGCTAGAGCAGATAACCCTCGTGTAGCTTTGCGCGAAATTCAGAAACAATGAACTTAATAACATGTTCGTTTGATACATTTCGATTGACCATGTTTCCAAAAGAGGGCGACACCATATAAGAAGATAGTATTAACTACAGTGCATACGGTGTAACATTTATTTCATGTCGCTTCAGAAACTGCTCAGACGTGCCATCGATATACAAGAATCTTATGGCAGGTATGTCTTTGATTAATTCTGTGATCGTGAACAGATACAACTTCCATGAATTTCATGACTCTGCACGTGACAACGGATACAGTCTTGGGCTTCACGAACGAGATATACAGTTAGCTACAAGTATTCGATTTCATCGTCTTCCAAGATTATGTTACAGTTGGATTGTCAAATAGAAGAATTGTCTGTATATGCAAATAATAATATTTGGACTGAAAATCCTTCTTCACGGTTAATGAACTCGTGTAAACTCGCTAGGGAGAAGTGTCTGTGTTCTTAAAATACTGAGCAGGTAATCAGTGTTAGGTCGTGACTTCAAACTTTCGGTTAAAATCAATTAATAAATTCTGGTACAAGAGAAAGTTGGCTGTGCGATGTTGAGATTAGGGTAGGAAGAACTGATTCTTTAGAGGGGTGGTCTGTCGAAACGATACATAACCCACTGGGAGCATTGGTCAAGTGTAGCAGCACTTCCATCCACTTAACTAGTTTATAATGTAACAAATGAGAGGATATTTTGTTTGTTTTAACAAAAAGCTACAAAATGGGCTGTCTGAGCTATGCCCACCGTCGAAAAGCGAACCTAGGATTTTATGGTTATAAATCTGTAAACTTAATGTTGGCCCATCAATGGTAAAACTACACAACGGGATATCTCTACCAACCGCTGGTATTGTATCCCCATTTTTAACGTTATAAACCCTCTGGGATTGTCAAAAGTTGGAAGAGTGTAATAATAATAGAATTCAATGTTAAAAATATAATACTATGTCATGACAAAAATATAGTTAATTATAACCACGTTTACGTCAGTTTAGAAGGAACGTTCACACCACAACAACTGTTGTTGTAACATATGGCTTATGGATATGGCGAATATAATGCGTTTTAAATACTACTATCATACATTCTTATAATTCTTGAAAATCATTAAGAAAGTATACAAATAATGTTTAAAAATTATAATCGACCTAAAACTAATGTCTTATGACAAGTGAATTAACTATTAAGTTTAGCTTTGTTTTGTTAAACAAAAGCATGGGATTCGATTAAGTAAATTAGTTTCTTTTTTGAATTTTGCATAAAGATGCATGAGGGCTATCTGCGCTAGCCGTCCCTAATTTTGAAGTTATATAGACTATAGAGAAAGCAGCTAGCTCTTGGGCTACCTTTTATTAAGAAATAGTCATACTAACCGTCTCAGTATAACGTATCCATGGTTGAAAGGAGGAATGTGTTTAGTTACGGGATACGAACTTGCAACCTTCACACTGCGAGTCGAGAGCCCCTAACCAACAAGCCATGCCGGGCGTAAGTAGTTGGAGTATTCTAGATTTTATTTTAAATTGAACTTCATTATGCATAAAATAATGGTTTAGACTTCTATAAAACAGTCTATTAATATAATACTTAAAAAAAATATAGAAAAAATAGATTTTCCAATAAAAAACTAATAAATGATGCAACTGATAAAAATATTCTGTTACTAATGTTATGTAATTATTTGTATCTGTGTTTCACATCTTATTCATTACACAGTCCTGCAAATTTAAACGTCATAAAAGTTGTTTTGATAACTGATGTTCTGTAGTGCAGCTACACAGATTTCGAAAGTAATATTCATTTTTTTTTCTGTCACGTAAAGATTTTTTTTTCAAATGGGGAAGAAAAACAAACTCTTACTTATATCAAATTATTATTTTGTTACCTCAATGAACATATTTTAGTATTAAGTTTGGGTTCCAGAACGATCGATAAGACTCTCACGTCGCGATTGGTCTAGAGAAATCTACAGCCAGTGGTTGACAACATTTTGAACATAACAAAATGTGACCTGGTTTCAATGAACATGATCCACTTACGTAAAAGTACATATGAAGTTTTGTGAAAAATCCGTAGATGGTGGAGAAAGATGGATATCATTCGCGGATTCAGGATATATGAATTACTGTAGAACATGTGAAAATCCAAAACAATAAAACTATCGCAGGCCTGTGTTATCATTAGTGGAGCTAATGTTTTTTTTTTACTTGTTAAATATACAGGCTGGTTAATAGTAATTCTAAAAACTGATTTTTATCAACGATTGTTAAAATAAACCTATATTAATTAATCAATTTTCACGTTTAATGACAGGTGAATGGCTGTTTTTTGGTACAGTTGACATTTTTTTAAAACCAGAATCTTATAAAGCGCCCTCTATTCAAAATGTCGCTAAAGACCTGTCACAGTTGAAGCCTTTCATACGGGTCGTGGGTTCGTTCCCCACGTTGGGCGACATTTTTCTCTATCGCACCAAACATGCTCGCCCTTTCAGTCATGAGGGTGTTATTATGTCACGGTCAATCCCACTATTCGTTGGTGAAAGAGTAGCCCAAGAGTTGGCGGTGAGTGGTGATGACTAGCTGCCTTCCCTCTAGTCTTACACTGCTAAATTAGGGACGGCTAGCACAGATAGCCCTCGAGTAGCTCTGCAAACAAACCTTTCTAACGACTATTACCCATATTGTGTAAGCATAATTGATTTTCATCGAGTACATTGGTCGCTCGAGCGCCATCTAATGGGCATCAGTGAAATACTCGTAGGCTTAACTGGATAGCGTACTTTCTTGTAATGTTTTTTTTCATATTTTATTCTTGTAGTTTTTTTGGCTTATGAAATATTTAAAAAGCTTAATTTTATACAAAAGATAGTAAACATTAATTATTTAAAACCTTCGTACTTTAATTAGAATGATTTGAAAGAAAAACATACAGAATAAAAGCACTTATTTTTCTTAGTTGTTAAGAGAAAACGAGTCATATTCTACAGAGAAAACTAAAAACTGCTTTTGCGAAAACAAAAACAAATATCTCAAACTTTTCATTAATTAACTACGGTACTTGGTTTCTTTTTTCTTTTCTTTTTTTTTACAAAAATGTACATTTTGAAACGGATTATTGTGCTATTTTATCCACAAATTTTAGTGTGTTTTTCCTGACGGTATAACTCAATATAACGTTTTCCCAGTTTAATATATACTTGTGCATCAGTTTTCTGACATAAGAATCCCTCACGAGAAGCTATAAAAAAAAACCCATTTAGATCGTTACTCAAAAATGACAATCTAAAAACTTTGAACAGTTCATAAAAAATCTGTTTCATTCTGAACATGGAGTATGAACACATGTTTTCTACGAAGTATGAAAGAAATATACCCAGTAATTTAAACCGAAGTTAAGAATGAGACTTAATAAAACACACCTATTTTTATTATTATGCGCCAAATCTTGGGCTACTCTTTTACTAACGAATAATGGGATTGACCGTCACATTATAAAGTCCCCACGGGTGACAAAATTTCGATCTCGCAATCCTCGGATTACGACTCGAGTGCCTTAACCGCCTGGTCATGCCTGGCCCTCTGTACTGGACACAGCAGATACCTTAATGCGGCTTTGTTATGAAGCAAACATATTTTATTAGACATTACACAAGATGTAGCCCCATAATTTAAGTACGCAGAAAGGATCGCTTTATATTTTTAAATTAGTTTGTTTTAAAATAAAAAAAATAAAAATAAAACTAACACATCCTGTAAGACATTAAGCAGGTACAGTAGCGTCCCCTATTTGTTTAAGAAAATGCAGATCATTTTAATTATTTCGAAAATTTCGTTAAGCCAATCGTGGGCCACTGACTCAACCAGACTTTTTAAAAGGAAAATTAAACTTATATATTACTACTACCAGTTAATGTACCGTATTAAACACGTTAATTAAGTCAATGAATCTTTTAGTTCGGTTCTGTTTCTCTCTGGCTTTTCACGACTAATGAGTATTCGCTTCAAATTCTGATGGTAATCTTACCTATAAAACACTAACACCTGCTTGTCAAGTGTCAAGTTATAGATTTCTTGTGCTTCCCTATGGAAAACCCTGGTTGAAAAGTTACAGTTAAAAATAGCAAACCACTTTTCCCTAACTCGATACCTAATCAACAATAATGGAAAAATAGGACAGCTCGCGCTGTTTAAATTTGCTGTTTTCATTGTTGTTCAGTGGGGTGTATTTGGGTGGATGGAGGAATAAAAGTCCTTGCTTACCTGCTCTTATGCCCTAAAACTGTCATTCATGTCTTTCATAAAAAACAACTACCGAAAGACACACCCAATTTCGTACCTTGCTCACTGAGAGTTAGGCTGGACAAATCACCTTCATAATGAATGGAACACAGGAACATGTTGGATTTTACAGTAAAAATATAATTTTCGCATGCTATCAAGTTTTTACGTGATTTACCTTTCAATTTTACTTCATAAAAGTGCTCATAAGACAAGCTGAAAAAAACAACAAAAGAGGATATGTTTGCTAGAAACAATCTATGCATTGTCTCATCCACAGGCATCCGCAAAGGGTAAGAGTGTGCACTTGCCCCATTCCCTCTGAAAAATTAAAAACTAATTGTTTCTTTGTATATTAATTTTTTGTTCAATTCAAGAGCTCGCAGGACTTCGCCACTCCTGAAAAATTTCTACATACACACATGGCTTCATCTAACGACCTCCCCCAAAAAACAACACTTGCTTTATGTTGCTTGAAATTTCCCCCCGATTTTTTTTGTTAATGAGCCCCTGCTCTTTTACTGCCCCTTGGGAATTATTGTTGTTCAAAATATCAGTTATTTCCTTCCACTTTCCTCCGACAAAGGCTCGGCATGGCCAGATGGTTAAAGTCCTGTGGGAGTTATAATGTTACAGTCAATCCCACTATTCGTTGTTAAAAGAGTAGCCCAAAAGTTGGCGGTGGGTGGTGATGACTAACTGCTTTCCCTCTAGTCTTACACTGCTAAATTAAGGACGGCTAGCGCAGGTAGCCCTCGTGTACGAGGTCTGTTCAAAAAATACGCGGATTGTTTGAATTGCGCGGCTCCAGTTGGTTCCAGGGGAATCCACTTAGTGTCGCTAGGTTCGCAAAGATCAGCTGATTACGACGCCATTTCTCGATTGCAGATATCTTTATTTGTGTATTAGCTACGCGGTTTTAAGTGAAGTGCGATTTTTTTGTTTGGCGGATTTCATAATGAATGACCTGAAGGAGCAACGACTTGCTGTGAAATTTTGTGTTAAACTTGGAAAATCTGCGACTGAAACTTTTGCTATGTTTAACACGGCTTACGGTGATGTTGCAATGAAGCGTACGGCATGTTTCAAGTGGCATGAATGTTTTAAGGATGGTCGACAGTCCATTGAAGATGATGAGCGTCCTGGACGTCCTTCCACGTCAACTGACGACCCACACGTCGACAAAATCAACACCCTGGTGCGGGCAAATCGACGTTTGACTGTCAGGGAGCTTGCTGAAGAGTGTGGGATATCAGTTGGATCTTGTTACGAGATTTTGACCGAAAAATTGAAGATGCACCGCGTTGCTGCGAAATTTGTGCCTCAGAACTCGTGAGTTTTGGCCAAACACTCAATCACTGTTCTTCCTCACCCCCCCCTACTCACCTGACCTTGCTCCTTGCGATTTTTTCTTGTTCCCCAAACTCAAAAGACCCTTGAAAGGAAGAAGATTTGAGACGATTCCCGAGATTAAGGCAAATGCGACGAAGGAGCTAGAGGACATTATAAAAGCAGCGTACCAGGACTGTTTCAACAAGTGGAAACACCCTTGGGATAAGTGTGTGCGTTGGGGAGGAGAGTACTTTGAAGGGGTTCCAGACCTGTAACTTCTAAATAAAGTACATTTTGTTTTATGACGTCAGTCCGTGTATTTTTTGAACAGCCCTCGTAGTTTTGCGCGAAATTCAAAACCAATCCTCCAACAGATATGTCATTTTCAATTAGTTATTTATAACCACCAGACATTGTTAGTTCGATGTCCTCAAGTTATTTATAACCACCAGACATTGTTAACTCGATGTCCTCAAGTTATTTATAACCACCAGACATTGTTAGTTCGATGTCCTCAAGTAATTTATAACCACCAGACATTGTTTGTTCGATGTCCTCAAGTTATTTATAACCACCAGACATTGTTAGCTCGATGTCCTCAAGTTATTTATAACCACCAGATATTCTTAGTTCGATGTCATTCATAAAATCTTATAAAACATCAGTTTAAATCTCAATTATTCGTACAAACACACTCAGTCACGCCCTCTCTGCGAAGTGACATCTTAGCTTAGGGCTCTAAAAGTTCTCAGGGCGTTAAGCGACGGATCAAACGGTTCGACTCGGGATGCCAACAAACACGCTTCACACTTTTTTATCTTGCTGTGGTTACGTCATATACATGCATGTGTGTGTGTGTATGTATATATTAAAAAGTATATGATGGTTTTGTTAGGTGTAATACTAACAGTTTTCGTTTAAAATATTTATTATTTGCTTAGGCTGGACTGAAGATAACACACGAAAAATACAGAAAATATTAATTCAAACTCAAGCACATCTGTTAAATTTTAAAAATATGTGAAATATGTGTGTGATGGTTTCACAAAATGAAAGATGAATATTACTGGTGTAAATGATGTATTATATTCTCAGACTGGGTGACGAAACACTGAAATATATGACTGCCAGGCGACTAGCGAGCATTAGGAAAACGAAACCCCTCTAGTTTTCCCCTTAAAACATTCACGTGACTATTGATAAACTTGTTCCTCCAATAACAGATCTCGGTAAGAACGTTGAGCCAATAACAGATCTCGGTAAGAACGTTGAGAACAGTACCCCTATGTACACACTTCATCACAAATTTGATTGTTAACGGTTACAAAGCATTGAAAAACATGAGAACCTGATAACATCCGTCTGAAGCATTCGGGTCGGCATGACCGGGTGGTTAGAGGGCGCTCGAGTCGTAAATGAGGGCCGCGGATTCGAATTCCCGTCACACCAAACACACTCGACCTTTTCAGCCGTGGGGTAGTTATTATATGTTCTGATCAATCCCACTAGTCGTTGATAAAGGAGTAGTCAAAGAGTTGGCGGTGGGTGGTGATGACTAGCTGCCTTCTATCTAGTCTTACACTGCTAAATTAGGAACGACTATCGCAATTAGCCCTCGTGCAGCTTTGTGCAAATTTTAAAACAACCAACTAAACAATTCGCGTGCTTATTGGCAATCATGACCCTCGAAAAACCAATACCGAAACAAATTAAAATCCTCGAGAACAATACGACCGTGTGTGCAAATCGCTATCACAAATTCGACTATTCTTCCTTTTCGATAAACTGGTTTAAAACGACGAATAGGACAAGATTGATAAAAATACCCTTTATACTATCAATGCTGTTTGTTCTCTTTTACAGTTCTAGTGCTGTCTCTTATCGTCCTGATTTACTATGACAATGACTATATTCATTCTTCCTTTTATTGGGGAAAAAGCACGTGCGTTTCCGGCTTTCTTTCTGGCTGTTGAAATCCTTCAAAACCGAACAGTAACTAGAAGCTCTGGAGCACCAGATAACATCAACCATTGATTACAAGACAAAATTTAACAATGATATAGCAAGCAATTCGATAAGATTGTCATTCCAGGAGTAGAGCACCACGAGACATCAGCCATGTAATTACATGACAAGATTCAACAGCGATATATTGAGAAATTCGATAAGGTTGTCATTCAAAGTCATTTCTGGATAAATTCTTCAACGTCTCTTACGAGTTCCCAAAGCGTTCATCGTATCAAAATGTATCTTTATCTGTCCAAAACAAAAAATGAAATATTACGTTCTTGGTGTCATTCGGAGGGAAGTTAAATACGAAAGAAAACACGATAAAGAAACACCAGAATATAATATTTACAACTTTGGATTACAAATGATGTAATCTAACAATTGTAAGCACAGAACTGCTTCATTTCTCTAAATACGTCAGCAGAAAAACAAAATATCACGCAATGTTGCCCACTAGCAAATGATAACTGACAGATAATTAAAATCTGTATTAAAATCTTATTTGACAAGGAACATTTATTATTTGTGTTTTCACAAAATTCGAGTTAGGTGGCCTGCAGTTATGTCTATTCATCTCAATGGATTTTGTTTTTTTAACTAGAAAGTAAAAATAGGTTAAATTCAATTATCCAGAAACCAAAAAATTCAATTTTCTTCGTTTTCAGAAGATTCAAGCTTCATCTGCTAACTGATGGGACAGCGGCAAGTTTGTAGACTTAAAACGTTAAAATCCGATGTTTCATTCCCTCGCCGGACAGAGCGTAAATAGCTCATTCTATAGATCTGCACTTAGAAAAATCTTTAGCTAACCAATCAAAAGTAGATGACAAGTAAAGAATGAGAGACATAACAATTGGAATGAATAGAAAGTATATAATGTCATTAAACTAAATAGTCTATCAAACTAAATACGTGAAGAATGCATGAAAGAGACAATGAGATACTATTACAAAATTAAACGAAACTGAAATCCGTTATTAACATTGCTAGAGAGTTGTATTGCAATGAATAAGCGTTTTAGTTTTGGAAACTTTCAAGTAAATCTTAATCAAGTTGTAGTTTTACGATTCCCCAAACTGAAATAAAACAGCCTCTAAATCTTGAAGTCAATGTTTATGTAATTGTATTATAGCGTTCATCATGAACAAGAAATAGAGATCATTGGCGCGTCCCTAGGGAGCTAATGGGTGTCTTTATATTACAATTTGTTAAATATTAAAAATATTTGAGTAGAGCTTCGAAACATGAAAATAAGAAAAGGGAAAATAAAAATAAAATACTTTTTACATCTAATAGAGAAAGTGTGAACACTACGAAATTAGCCTAAATACTAGCTGGTCAAAAGTTTAAGACCATACCAAAAAGAAGTCCTAAACAGGGTAGAAAATGCCCAACAAGAGGTCTCAGCAGTGAGTTACACGGCCTTCATTGCGAATAACTTCAAACATTCGCTTTGGCATGGTCGATATAAGCGTTTACAGAAGGCTGGCTGGAATGTTATTCCGAGTGGTGAAGATCATGCACTGTTTGAGATTGACGTCCATTTCTAAAGACTTCCCTTGCCATCCACCCCCAAACATTTTCAATGGGGTTCAGTTCGGGCGAACACGCTGGATGGTCCAAAAGAACCACGTTATTCGCCATGAAAAAGTCCTTTGTCCTGCGGGCATTGTGGATTGCAGCGTTATCCTGCTGAAAGATCCAGTCATTTCCACACAAGCGAGGGTCTTCAGTCAATAAGGATGCTCTCTCTAACATGCCAATGTAGCCAGCTGCTGTTTGACGCCCCTGTATAACCTGAAGCTCCATTGTTCCATGGAAGGAGAAAACACCCCAGATCATGATGGAACCTCCTTCATTGAGTCGTGTAGAAAATGTCTCAGGTGGGATATCCTTATCGTGCCAGTAACGTTGAAAGCCATCTGGACCATTCAGGTTAAATGTTTCTCATCATAGAATAAAACCTTCATTCACTTTTCTACGTCCCATGTTTGGTGCTTCTCAGCAAAGTTTAACCGAGCTGTTTCGTGATCGGTGTGGAAGGATGCGTGGCGTTTGAAGACAATTACGGTTTTTTAAAGCCTTTCTCTCGTAGATTCTGTCTTATTGTTTTTGAGGTTCATTTTGCGTCCGTAAGGGCCTTAATCTGGTTCGATGATCGGCTGGTGTCTTGCCGCACAACCCGTCGAATCCTCCTGCTCAACGCCGACGAAAATTTCTTGGGTTGACCAATTGAAATTCTTTTTTTCGTATCCCTCAATGTCTTTTAAGAAATTTGCAACAGCAGCATTACTATGCCCAATTTCACCAGCGATGACACGTTGAGAGAGACCTTGCTTTTGCAGCTCGACAATTCTGCCACGTTCAAACTCTGTCAACATTTTAACCTTTGCCATGTTTTTACCCAATGTAACACAGGAGATGTCAGTGGGAGATCTTGACAACACTAATGCTTGAACACAAATGACTAAATTTCATTACGTGTTTACCGATTAACGCTTCGTTTCAGTATGGCCTTAAACTTTTGACCAGCTAGTATTTAGGCTAATTTCAAAGTGTTCACTTTTTCTCTATTAAAAGCTAAAGAACTTTTTATTTTTATTTTCCCTTTTCTTATTTTCATCTTTCGAAGTTCTACTCAAATAAGTGTTTGAATCTAACAACGCAAAATGCATATTTTTTCTTTATGTTCATTGACCTTAAGATTTTGACCAACAGTGTATGACAGTATATCAGTAAAGCTACATTCTCATTAAGCATCGTTAATTAATCAGTTGCCAACCCTTTAATGCTCCTGCTATCACCCTTTTGTTGTTGTTCATAACTATCAACTGAGATAGGAACGGTTTCACCTGCAGTTTGGTATGGAAGGTTCAAACATCACGACAGTCAGCTGTGGGATGGGTAGACAGGAACACTTTGAAAGCAGCTACAGGTTTAATATTGTACGTGGTTCGCTGCATAATGTTTACCAAGTAGTTCTAAATGGTTTTTTAATACCTCTGCGTGCCATTTGAAGACTTATGTTTCTTGCGCTTGGCCATTAAGTTCGAAATGAACTGAAATATTTCAATCATTTCACTGCTTCAAATCACTTTTCGTAGCTTCAACGCTAAAAGAGTGCGGAAAATACATTCTTTTTTGGCCAATAAACATATCTAAAATATTCAGTCCAGATTTTAAAATCAGGGTTAAGTAGTGTTTGTTGTTCGTTTGTTTTTCAACAAAAATGCCCCTCATTGGCTCATGAGAGATCCTGTTAAGTACAAAGTGGTTGCTATCGGTTGGTTGTTTCTCTATGATCGACGCTTCGAAATTACGGGAGGTTTCACGATGCCTGGCTGAGCACAGACAAACGTGCTGCGACGAAACTCCCTAATAGGAAGGAGGAGAGACCGCAATTTCACCGACGCTAAACTTATCTAACGCGCAAGTCAAGTTAATCGACCGAACAACTATTAAATACTACTTGAAATAAAATATTTATTTTTAAATTCATTACGTTTGTTGAACTGAATCACTTTGATACCTCAGATAATTAACTAACCCTTACTCTAAAGTTGAAAACATTTCCTAATATTCTTTACTCATTTCACTGATAAAAAATTTTGAGTTCACCATTTGTTATTGTTTTTCTTTACTAATGGCTCAAGTGTCCAACAGGCCATTATTTAAAAAAAAAATCCAGTAAAGCAGTAGACTCTAATGCGAGAAAGAGTCGTTAAACGGGATAGAGGAAAACAAGGTACTGAAATGGTTTGGTTTGAATTTCGCGCGAAGACACACGAGGGCTATCTGCGCTAGCAGCAGTCCCTAATTTAGCAGTGTAAGACTAGAGGGAAGGCAGCTAGTCATCGCCACCCACTACCAACTCTTGGGCTACTTCTTTACCAAGAATAGTGGGACTAATCGTCACATTATAACGTTCACAGTGCTGAAAGCGTGTTTGGTGACGGGGATTCGAACCCGCGATCTTCGGATTACGAGTCGAGCGCCTTAACCACCTGGTCATGCCGTGCCTGATTCTGAAATTTTAAAACTGCTTATAATAATCATGAAAGTCAAGTGTCAGTCAAACGGTCACGCTCGATGTCTCCGAATTTCATGAGTTTCACGAGTACAATTCCATTTTTTCTCCGCTAATACTTCTTCCTCTTTTGACTACCTATTCCCATTTTAGTTGAATTCAATTACTAAGTTTGTCATAAATAGCTCTGAAATTTCGACATCTTTTTCCGCTATATATAACAGCCTATCAAGAAGGGAGATACAAGGATAGATCACGCATGGCGTCATGTATGCGACACCACATCGTCCACATGATTATGACGTCAAACTAGGTAGAATCCGAATAGCAAAGCCAGGAAGATTCAGGAGATATAAGACACGGAAGTGCATTTGCACTATATCAATGTCTGGTTAAAATATGTCAAAAGTTAGCACAAACCTATGCTTTGGTACTATTAAAAAAAAGGGCTTTGGTACTATTAAGAAAAAGGGCTCTGTTAAAATAGACTGAATACACCAGTTATCAATAGGGATGAGGACCAACTTCCATCAGAAGAAGGATAGGGAAAAGGACCAACTTCCATCAGAAGGAGAATGGGGAAAAGGACCAACTTCCATCAGAAGGAGAATGGGGAAGAGGACGTGTAAATGTCTTGGTCTTCTGGAATATGCTGATAGATTGAACTGGAGAGTGAGGATACTCTTCTTACGTGTAAATGTCTTGGTCTTCTGGAACATGCTGACAGATTGAACTGGAGAGTGAGGATACTCTTCTTACGTGTAAATGTCTTGGTCTTCTGGAACATGCTGACAGATTGAACTGGAGAGTGAGGATACTCTTCTTACGTGTAAATGTCTTGGTGTTCTGGAACATGCTGACAGATTGAACTTACTTACAACCAAATCTAGTACTTCAAGTGAGCGCCGTTCATATCTATTTGTAGTTCAAAAACTGGTTTTGAGCTGCGTGCTTTAACAAATAAAATATTTTATTTTTGTTGCAAGGTGAAACAACAGTGTCGACTCAGTGTTTCCTTTTCTTCGTTGTTGCTTAAGTTGGATTTATTTAAACTCTACTGTACTTCCTGTTTTGAGGACTTGGCTACCTCTGTTGGTTTCAGTTTTATCTGAGTAAAACATATGATCAAATAAACGTGGTTTAAACTAGGGCAAAGCTTGATCAGGAGTAACTAGAGAACACATCGGTTTCCTCAGATTTTATAGTCAACTCCGCGGGTTTTATTTATCATATAATTATAAGCCAAGCAAGGGGCGAAATGTCAAATAATTTCTGACCACCCCTGAGTTATCAAAATCCAATCAGATTTGGATTAGATTTCTCTGTTAAACGGTTTTTCGGACAACAATGTATCCAAAGTTGACTAATAAACTGAAACATCATAGTATTTGCCGTATTTTTCATTGTTAAATATAACAAAGCATTGTTATTAACCCTTGTGATGGTGAACTAGACAATCACCGATACACCAATGCCATATTTTGCAATGTTAAACATAAAATTTTCTTATTAACCTTGTTGAAGGTGAAATATGGTGTCGCTAAACATCAGTGAAATGTAATCACATGTGTTGTCACAACAGGCATACTTTAGAATAATATATCCGTAAAAAGTGAAATGTTTTAACTTAATAGTTTCTTAGCTTCTCGTTTGTTTGTTTCTTTAGATTTCGCGCAAAGCTGCACGAGGGCTATTTACGCTAGCTAGCCATTGCTAATTTAGTAGTGAGAAACTAGAGGGAAGGCAGTTAGTCATCACCGCCTACCGCCAACTCTTGGGCTACTCTTTTAACAACGAATAGTGGGATTGACCGTAATATTATGACGGCACCACGGCTGATAGGGCGAGCATGTTTGGTGTGATGGGAATTCGAACCCGCGACCCTCAAATCATGAGTTGAGCGCTCTAACCACCTAGCCATGGCAGGCTTCTAGGCTTCTTTACATATAAAGCAACAACGTGAAATAAGTGTTAAAGTGTTATTTACAATTACTATGAAATTTACGTCAATTTAAGCTTACGAACTTGATATACTCCATTAACAAAAAATTGACTACAAGATAACAACAAGTATCAGAAAACCAAAGCCAAGGAATATATATACGTCTTCCGTACAAAAAAATGACACCATCAGTACCATTTCGTTCAGAAACCGAACACTAGAGGGCTGGGTATGGAATAACGCGTGTAAATTATTACGTCACTGAGTATCTCTGCGTGGCTGGCTTTGCTATGACGGTCCTTTACGTACAATAAAAATAAAATCATATTCTCAAATTTCGTTAATACAAAATAAAAACGACAACAGGGGGCACAATAAAAATAAAATCATGTTCTCAAGTTTCGTTAATACAAACTAAAAACGACAACAGGGGGCTCTCGATAAATCATAAAACTTGTCATCTCTCCTTCTCTCGTATGAAAGAAATTTCAACACATCGAGTATCGAATTTACCCACAAACCACTACTAGTTCAAACAGTGGTGTGCACGAGCGCACAACGATGTACCTACCTGCTGGCTAAGAGGAAATACCGTTGAGAATATATTTGCATTATGGGTATTTCCTCCCCCACCCTACCCTACCCTACACTTCAGACACTCAGTAGTAAATTTGTAGGTTTACGCTGACAGCGTAGCTTTGTACTCGGCAATAACCAAACAAAGTTATTGTTTGGAAACATTATATAGCTTGGAATGGTTCACTGTTCAACTAGAAATACAAATGCTTATTTAGAGAGTTTGTTGCTGAGCAGAGCTACAAAATGGACTATATATGCTGTGATCACCACCAGTATCGAAACCCACGTGATAAGCCTTTAGACTTGTCGTTGGGTTGTGAGGATCTATCCAGACGCAGCTAATCAAACGTTAAGCCTTGTGTTTGTCTACCGAATCACTGATCATGTGTTTGTATCACTTCAATGTTAGGGACAATTAGCGCAAATAGACTTCGAATAGTTTGGTGGGAAGTTCAATAAACAAGCAAATAAATCCAACAGCAAACGTTGTACCAATGTTAAAGTTTTAAAATATTTGGTGTTGTTATTGATAACATAACAACAGAAGAAACTCAGTTTTTACAACAGTCTCATCTTAACTTATTAACTTTGTTGATTGATAAAATGAGGAAGTTGGACAATGTTTCTGTCCAGATGACTCCCAATATCCTTAACGTACTAAAGCACTAAGTTTGGTTTAAGTTGAAATTGCACAAAACTGTCAGTTGTTCACGATAACAGTAGCAATGTAAATACCTTATAGAAATGTCAACAACACGAACTAATACTGTTCACTGAACAACATGGCATATGTAGAAATGTCAACAACACGAACTAATACTGTTCACTGTAAAACATGGCATATGTAGAAATGTCAACAACACGAACTAATACTGTTCACTGAACAACATGACATATGTAGAAATGTCAACAACACGAACTAATACTGTTTACTGAACAACATGGCATATGTAGAAATGTCAATAGCACGAACTAATACTGTTCACTGAACAACATGGCATGTGTAGAAATGTCAACAGCACGAACTGATACTTTTCACTAAAATCATGGCATATGTAGAAATGTCAACAACACGAACTAATACTGTTCACTGTAAAACATGGCATATGTAGAAATGTCAACAACACGAACTAATACTGTTCACTGAACAACATGGCATATGTAGAAATGTCAACAACACGAACTAATACTGTTTACTGAACAACATGGCATATGTAGAAATGTCAATAGCACGAACTAATACTGTTCACTGAACAACATGGCATATGTAGAAATGTCAACAGCACGAACTGATACTTTTCACTAAAATCATGGCATATGTAGAAATGTCAACAACACGAACTAATACTGTTCACTGAACAACATGGCATATGTAGAAATGTCAACAACACGAACTAATACTGTTCACTGAACAACATGGCATATGTAGAAATGTCAAAAGCACGAACTAATACTGTTCACTAAAAACATGACATATGTAGAAATGTCAACAGCACGAACTAATACTTTTCACTGAAAAACATGGCATATGTAGAAATGTCAACAGCACGAACTAATATTGTTCACTGAAAAGCATGGCGTATGTAGAAATGTCAGATCCACGAGCAGACACTGTTCAGAATACAAATGTGATACGTCACAACTACATGTAGTTCTGTTAATCATGTACACCGTTGTGTGAAGTTCGATTTGTTACTCTTTACTTAATTAGTTCTTATAAAAAGTTATTATTCTTTACAATATGCAAAGAAACTAACCCACCTGTCAGACTTGATATCGATCGAATGTCTCCTCAAGGATCCCCCCCTCGGTTCACGGACACACTGTTTAAGGTCAGTATGTAATGATTGATTGTTTACTGCTACATTGTGGTTTTTGACAGCAGTCGCTTCTAAGCCTGAAGTTGTCTACACGTTAGGCCTGTGTAGTTAAGAAACATGTCTTAGGGATAACCATTCTTCCTCTTCAAATCACTTAGTGGTGTCGAATTGGAAATAACCTGCTGAAACTGGTTGATTTTCCGTTTGTTATTACACTAGCCGTACTGTCGATATATCTGGATTTATGATGGTGCCAACTAAAGCTGACCTTTTATTATAAGTTCTCTGTTGTTCCTTTTTATTTGTTGAAAATTTTAACTGGAATCGTATATCAAAGTTTAATGGAATCTGACACAAAGTCTGCTGGAGATCTTATATTAAGTTTATTATACCACAGTTTAATAGAATGTTATACCAAAGTCTGCTGGAGATCTTATATTAAGTTTATTATACCACAGTTTAGTAGAATGTTATACCAAAGTCTGCTGGAGATCTTATATTAAGTTTATTATACCACAGTTTAGTAGAATGTTATACCAAAGTCTGCTGGAGATCTTATATTAAGTTTATTATACCACAGTTTAGTAGAATGTTATACCAAAGTCTGCTGAGATCTTATATTAAGTTTATTATACCACAGTTTAGTAGAATGTTATACCAAAGTCTGCTGGAGATCTTATATTAAGTTTATTATACCACAGTTTAGTAAAATGTTATACCAAAGTCTGCTGAAGATCTTATATCAAGTTTATTATACCACAGTTTAGTAGAATGTTATACCAAAGTCTGCTGAAGATCTTATATTAAGTTTATTATACCACAGTTTAGTAGAATGTTATACCAAAGTCTACTGAAGATCTTATATTTAGTTTATTATACCACAGTTTAGTAAAATGTTATACCAAAGTCTACTGAAGATCTTATATCAAGTTTATTATACCACAGTTTAGTAGAATGTTACACCAAAGTCTGCTGAAGATCTTATATTCAAGTTTAGTAGAATCTTACACCAAAGTCTGTTGAACAATTTATACCAGAGTTTAATGGGAATCGTTCACGAAAGTCTGCTGAAGATCTTATAACAAGTTACTATACTACAGTTTAGTAGAATCTTACACCAAAGTTTGATGAGGTCTTAAACCAAAGTCTGCTGAATATGTTACGTTTAAGTCTGCTAAAGATACAATTAGTACAATCTTACGACGTATTACCTATCTGTATTAGTAAATGTAGTTTTAAACTTCAGTCTTCTGTATTGTGTATTGTTCACCACCTGAATAATTTGCATATTGCACAATGTTCAGTAACCTTATATTTTCTATACCAACTACTAAGACGTGATAAAAACGCTAGATGAAATCACTCATTTTAAACGTAACATAAAGCGGAGACCACACTAGTTGCTGCTGGGATTAATTTCAATATTTATTTTATTTTGCTTTACATGTTTGTGTGTGACTGATGTTACTAAATTCCCTAGTGAGTCAGTGGTAAGTTTGTGGACTTGCAACGCTAAAATGAGGGGTTCGACACCCGCGATGTCCAGAGCGCATACAGTTCGTTGTGTAGCTTTCCATTAAAAATCTATATAAATGAAAAAAGTGAACTTTGATGTTTATTTCTCAACTAGGAAAATGAGTTAGGAAAAGAACCGAATACAGCGATTCTTCATTATTGTACGATATTCATAAATGTTCGTACTGTCGTTCAATTTCGTTATACTAAATTGGTTACTTTCATGTCTTGTTCTTCTTGGATTAGAGCCTGCGAAGCATGAATTTTTAGTATTCTTGGGTTTATTCGATATTTTAATAACATGTTTTGCATAAGCTGAAGCGAAAAAAAAAACACATTCCAACAACCAGAGTTTAATACCCTACTTGTTAAGAATGTTTGGTATCACCGCCTTTTGTTACCTTGGTAATTAGCGATCGTCTCTCTCTGCGGTAAAGAGAATCAAGATCGTTATCGGTTATCTACATCTTACACGAAATAATTTCGTGGTGTGTTTTCCAGTTAACGAACACCCATGGATGGTGATTAGTGAAGAAACCACAATAGATGTTCGCAATAATTTCACGCTATTATTAAATCGTAAACTGTTACTAGAAATTTGTTTTATGGACAATGCATGATTAGAAGTAGCCATTTAATTCAAGAATATAACAGATCGGAAAGTTCGTGGTTCGAACCGCTATATTTTGCTGAACATATTCCACACTATCGGCTGTAGAAGCGTTATAACTGTGACAGTCAGTCCTAAATTAATAGGCAGCTGCTATCACTGATTATTTGATCTTCTTCCAGTTAACAACTCTAAATTATATTTACATGATATTAAGGGTAACCTGTGCCTAAACACCAGCGGTCTCCGATGTTTACCAGTATGTCGCTCTAAGTACCATTTTGATTGAAGATACCAATACGTCCGTAAAGCTACAATGTAATATTAACGTTAATCTCTCAGTTGTTGTTGTTGGTGGTTTAGATAATTTCATTAGTTTAGAATTATTCGCCCTCATATGTGAAATTATGAACCCGAAAGTACACTTGGATGTTCACTCAATGGCACGTTCATAGTATTAATGTAATGCACTTGGGCTGTGCGTGGCCTATGAGTGGCACGCCGTGGTTCGAAACTGAAGATTCGCGATTCGTATCCCGTGGTTTCCAAAATCTCGTTCAGTATGTTACGGCCAGCCATGGTCATTATAAAGGTCCAAAACACTGTTCTATCAGAGTAGCCCAACAGTTGACGGATAGTATTGGTGACTAGTATCTTCCCTCTATGGTTTATCAGTTCAAAATTAAGAATGTCTAGACAAGATAACCTTTTGTGTAGCTTTGCGCCAACTTCCAAAACAAAGCAACTAAAATGAAATACGCCGATTGTGAAGTAAGCCTCGTTAAACCGTTATTTTCAAGTTACAGTAACAGCAAAAGAATGTTATTAAATATAATTCAAGAGCCCAGTCTCCAATAGAGGGGGTAACATTTACTTCGATGTCCCTATAAACTTCAACGAGTTTTCGATTTTCCTCAACTTTAATTGGGTTTTCCAGGCACAACAATTACTCGCGATAAATGGATAAAAATTTTAAAATTTGGAAGATGGAAATAAATAGATTTAAGTAAAAGATAAAAGTTGTTTTAAGATAGTTTATTAAACTGATCATTTTCACATTAATTTAACTTATGTTTACGACTGAATGTAAGTACTTGGACCTTTTTTAAAATGCAGTGGGAACCCAGACATGCTGGAATAATTTCTATAAAATATTTCCTAATATTTCCAGTTCCTTTCCAGTATATGACTTATTTAAGCTATGTAGATGAAATGCATTTCTGATGTATAACATCGTATGTGTAACTATGGTTACTACCTAATAGTTTTCAAACAACGACTGAGTGTGAAAAATAATTCATAAGGTTTAATGGGTACTGCGGTCTAGCAGATTATATGTAAGCCTTCTTTCTCACAATTTTATGATGTGAAATATATATACATATTAAACCTACAAATTAACGTTATGCTGAAAGAATAACGTTGCTCACTATGACAAGAAACAGCAATAGAAAACAGCCATAATGCTTGCGGTACTTTTCAAAGGACCAGAAATCTGAACGGAATACTCTCCACTGGTCTTGGCTGTCTCCAAACGTCCACAACACGTTTTGTTTTTGTCGTGCATTCAAAGATTAACGGTAACTCAGTGGTAAACTTGAGGGCTTGTAAAGCTAAAAGTCAAGGTTCGATCCCTGAGGTGGGAACACGCAGATAGCCCACTGTAAAGCTCTGTGTTTAATAACAAACCATTGTTTCACCCACAACGCGCTCAGGCTATTGTCTAACAGCCACTATTGAATATGTTGAATATGGTTATTTATTCACCACAGAAAGACTAAAAAAACTGAAGTCTAAACATTTTCAAGATGGCAGTGAACGAACCCTAACATTTAGATTCTTTGTACAACTATTTTTGTTTTTTAAACACGCTTTAGAAAGTATTATATTAACTTAATAAAACAACATTTTAAGTTTTTTTCTCACTGTCACTATGATTTATTATAATACTTTGCACTAACGGGTTGTGGTTCAAAGCCAAATGGCCACAACCCACGAAACGAAATGTTGTTTTGAAACACCCTGAACCTGAAATCTACCACTTTAGTTACAGACCATTTAGTTGCTGTTCTCTCTCGTTCAGTAAGCGATTTTACTTTCTTTCCTTATTCGTTTTAACAAATATACGCTTCAATAAATGTAACTAACTTCTTGCAGGGCTGTTTAATTTTGTTGTTAGTTTTCGGGGCTATTACATGAACTATAAAAAAAAACTACAACTTTCTACTGTTATTGATTTTAGTTTCAACTTATAACTTGTTTCTCTTAGCGTTAGATTTTTAAAAGTTATTTCATAACTGATTTTAGTGTCACTCTACAACTCTCACAATCTCCGCGTTATTTTAATGTTAGGATTTTCAAAGGTATGTTGTTCTTCCATTTAGTGTCAAAGTAGGGCCCGACCTGGTCAAGTGGTAAGACATTCGACTCGTAATCCGAGGGTCGCGGGTTTGAATCCTGGTCGCACCAAACATGCTCGCTCTTTCAGCCGTGGGGGCGTAATAATGTGACAATCAATCCAACTATTCGTTGGTAAAATAGTAGCCCAAGAGAGTTGGCGGTGGGTGGTAATGACTAGCTGCCTTCTTTCTAGTCTTACACTGCTAAATTAGGGACGGCGAGCGCAGATAGCCCTCGAGTAACTTTGCGCGAAATTCAAAAACAAACTGTTAAAGTATAAATTTTGAAACCTATTTCGTTTGTTAGAGTTTTGAGAGTCATTTCATAGGCGTAAAATAAAACACAACGAATTTCCATTACTAAAGATTTCATATTCTTTAAATACATATTTTCTACGTTACATACGAATCGGAAAGAGACGTTTCGTATGTTAGAATAACCGGTTCAGGTCGACACGACGTTTCTAAGTTTCAGCTCGAGAGGATGTGATGTCACAGTGGTTTTAATCCAATCAGCGAGCTGACATAAGATTCAAAAAGAAAACACGATGTTTTAATTTCAATCAAACAGATTACGAGGCTAAGAACTCTAATAACGTAGGTAGAAAATGAGACAAAATAAAACACACACACGGAGATATGCTGGTTCCTGAACAGTATGGTAGAAATAGAGTAGATGTATACCTAGTTAAAACATAAAAGTTGATACTTTTTAATCTTATGTATAATCTAAGAGAAATTTACGAAACCTCAAACGACTCTGACGTCACTGTGACATATGCACTACGTGTTCACGAAGGGTATTTTATGTACAGAATGTTAGGCTAGTCAACAGAAATAGCGTAACTCAGTTTTATAGATAATTATGACTAGAGATAACGAATACTAGAAATTCGACGAAACCTATACATTGTCTATTTCTAAGAATAAAACCTGCTCGCGAATACATTGTTCAGTATTAATGACAGTGATGTCAACAACAGGTGAGAGCAATCTGGAATTACGTCATGACGATTGTCTTGGACTATTTTTTTCTTCTGTAGCGTCAGCTTCATAATAGAAGATGTGGGTTATTACAGATCACGTCAGAACGCATTCCATTCATCACCGCCCTCCAACACTTGTTTTCTTGTGATTGGGTAAATAAAGTTGACACGTCACAGTTTGCACTGCAGCTGTGGTTGCTCGAAAGAATGTGGCTTGGTTTGAATTTCGCGCAAAGCTACACGAGGGCTATCTGCGCTAGCCGTCCCTAATTTAGTTGTGTAAGACTAGAGGGAAGACGGATAGTCATCATCACACACCGCCAACTGTTGGACCACTATTTTACCAACGAATAGTGGGACTAACCGTTACATTATAACGTCCCACGGCTGAAAGGGCGATCATATTTGGTGGGACGAGGATTCGAACTCGCGACCATCAGATTACGAGTCGAGTGCCTTAACCATCTGGTCATGCCGGGCTTCTAAAGAATATGTAACATAAGTCTTTTGTGTAGCATCACATACACACACACACGCACTTAAAACAACCATAATTTAATAAACATTATTCATGGTGTTAAAATAAACGATATGTTTATGAATATTTACTTCTCTTCCTGAAAATGGTTAATTTTCAGGCTCTAGTCCCTGAATTGACGTTCTTTCCACATGATTTAAATCACCATCCATATAATGTGATTCCGTGTTTGTGTCACGTAACTACTTATTCATTACGATTAGCAAGAACGTTAAGCAGTCAGATTTTACTTCTGTCTGTCTGTCTGTACACATACAAAGATACACCCGCAAGTATACATTCAAATCATATATATACATACTTTCATATACGATTACATGTGCATAGTTTTTAAAAAAGTAAAAATCTAGAACTTGGAATTTGTTTTAATACTGGTTTGGTCGACAGATGTTATACAAAAAACAAAACAATAGATACACAATTTACTGTATAAAGCCTTTTTGAGAGAAGATGAAACTAAAATGAGATGTGTTACACAAAACTGGTTGATCGGAAAATAATGACGGATTTCAGTTCTGTAACTTAGCATGCGCATTGTAACACAAAAGGATTGCTTTATGTCATGACTTGCATATTACGGAAAACTTGAATGTGGCATCTGTACATCAGTTATTCATTTTTTTTTACAGTGTTCATTGTCCGTATTCTAGAGCGCTTTTGTCAAGATGGAAAAAAAATGCATTTACGAGTTATTTTTCTGCATGAATTCCAACTTGGTCATAGTGCCGCTCGGGCAATTCGTAATATACAGCAAGCATGGGAAGTTGAAGCCACTTCTGAAAGTACAGTTCAGCGTTGGTTTTCAAAGTTCAGAAAGGGAGACTTCAGTCTCCAAGATAAGAAGGGCAGAAGACGTCAATACGCTGTTAACAATGAAAACTTGAAGATGTTAGTGAAAGAAAATTCGCAATGGTACAGGAATTAAGTGTTTCAGTTTCCACAATATTAAGTTATCTTAAGGAAAATGGAAAATGAAAAAGCTGGACAAATGGACTCCACATGAACACAATGAAGAGCAGTAAAACTGTAATATTGTATCGAGCAAGACACTTCTTGAACGCAACAAAAATGATCCACTTCTTGATCGCTTAACCACTTGTGATAAAAAGTGGATACTTTATAACAGAAAGCTGTCTGCATAGTGGGTTGACCGTGATGAGCCCCCTAAACACTTTCAAAGCCACAATTGCATCAAAAGACGATTATAATCACAGTATAGTGGTTTGCAAAAGGCCTCTTTCGTTAGAACTTTCTTGAACAGGGTTAAAGCATTACTGCAGAAGTTTACTGTCCACAGTTGGAACAACTGTATAGAAAGTTGTGTGGCAAAGCACCTGCATTAGTCAACTATTAGGGACCAATATTTCTGCATGACAATGCTCGATCACACGTTGCACAAATGACCCGCCAGAAGCTTTATGAATTGGATTATGAGGCATTGCCTCATCCACCCTACTCACCAGATCTTTCACCTACAAATACCACTTTTTCAAACATTTGGACCACCTTTTGAAAGAAAACACTTCCATAACCGAAAACCCGCAGAAAATACATTCAAGAAGTTTTTAAGTTCTAGGACTTCAGAATTCCATCCTCATGGAATATAAAGTATTGTTATTCGTTGGCAGTAGTGTGTACAGTCCTTAGCTTTCTATTTTGACTAATGAACTTACCTATTTCCCTGTATTACTTCTGGAGATAAAGTTTAAAAATCCGCCATTATTTTCCGAACGACCTAATAAAAGTTTCATTTTTATACCATGAGGGTGGGAAGTTCCATGGTCAATTTTTTTTTTATTTGTAATCACTGGTTATGTTTGTTTGTAGAAGCCTTCTTCAAAACAAGGAGTTTGAAAGCTGTGGTTGTACAAATTGAAGTGCCTGTTTGTTTGTTTGTTTGTTTTTAATGTCACGCAAAGCTACTCAATGGCTATCTGCGCTAGCCGCCCCTAATTTAGCATTTTAAGGCTAGAGGGAAGGCAGCTATCATCCCCACCCACCGCCAACTCTTGGGTTAATCTTTTATCAACGAATAGTGGGATTAATTGTCACATTATAACGCCCCCACGGCTGAAAGGGCGATCATGTTTGATGCGACAGGGATACGAACCCGCAACCCTCAGATTACGAGTCGAACGCCTTATCCCACCTGGTCATGCAGGACTAAATGAAGTGTCAGGTCACTGGGTTTTCTGCGTTACAAGTTATTATGTCTGTGAAATGGTCTCGGGTACGTTCTGCTAACAGTTTAATGGTTTCTTCTACGTATAATTTTTTAAACATGAGAATACAGTGGAATATATGATGCATTTTGAAGTCAGTTATATCGATCTTTAATGCACAAACTCGATGTAGATACTCCACGGATGTTCTTGAGTCAATATAAAGCACACGTGTTACAGCACTTTTTTTATTACAAGGACAGCAACGTATGATGAAATTAGCTACTACGAACTACGTAGTTTCAAATATTCGCGTCGTAATGGTGAGAAATTATTGGGGTTCTTAGAAAAATATGTTTATTGGTGACAGATTCCCTTTAAAATGTGAAAACTGTTTAGAATAATGGCTTTCATTTGTTTATGATACGTGAAGACAAGGGGCGGTCCGGTACAAGAGAGTTCAGAGTTTCCATGGCAGATGAAAGGGGTTGTGGTCTTGACTTACAACAGATTTGGGAGATATTATTGGTGTAGTAACGATCACCCTTCCGTTAGTAGTTTTGGTGTTGAAGCTCACCTTGTTGTTTGTGATGTGTCTATCGCTATTACAAAGTCTGGTGTAAACTGTACTTATTTTAAACACTGGCGATTCAAATTCATCGTCAGATATATCATCTGATTGTTTCAATGCCCACTCAAGAGAATTGGAATCATTTTCCATGATGTATCCCTGACGATCAATGGTATTAGGCGAAAAGCCGCATCGGTTCTGGATATGAAAGATGTCGTTTGGTTGGCATGTGGTGTTACAACGTATTCTTCTTGGCTTTCTTTTCAGGTTTTGAATATTGTAAATTGTTTAAAAAGTAAAAATGAGATTGATATATTCTTATAAGCCTTCAAAATTTCATTCCCACTTGTTATTTACGAGACAGCGTAATAGATACGTAAATGAATCGTTATCTCAAAGCTAAAAGCAAAACACAAGTGAAAAGCCACAAATTAACACCGTATGTGGTATTTGCACGTGGCAGTGCGCTAATAAATGGCAAACTGTAGAATTCTAAGCTCGTTATTCGTGAATCCCCATTCAATCCCACTGGATTAGCGAAATGGCGCTTAGATAGCTTTTAATTTTGATTAATGGGAGAAACATAACTTAGCCTCCTATATATACTGTTAGACGAGGTATCGTAGCGTTCGGAAATAAGGGTATGTTTAATGTGCTTAGTTAAATACGAAATACAGAGATATGCCTGATATATGTATGATGATATACACTTTATACAGACGAACGTCAAACACGTGCACAATAGATGAACGTCAAATACACACAGAGATACAGATGTCGCCTATATGAGTGTCAAATACATACATACAAATACATATATATACACTTGTGTATACTTACTTACTAAACTAGTTCTATAACTTCACTTACATACACAAATAAAAACAATAAAACTAACAGAACAAATATTTATCTTCAGTCTCAGTAGTTTTATTTTAAAATATTAATTTTAAAGATATTAAGAATTTGATAAGGAAACCTCCATACATTTTAAAAATTTGTTCAACTTATTGGCAAATTATTTAACTACAATTACGTGTGTGTTTGTGTTTTTCTTATAGAAAGCCACCTCAGGCTATCTGCTGAGCCCACCGACGGGAATCGAACCCCTGATTTTAGCGTTGTAAATCCGTTGACATAGCGCTGTACTTGCGGGGGGCTGAACTACAATTATTCCTTCATCAGTCTCACTTTATAACTCCTATCGTTGTAAGATAAAAGAGAACATTTATTTATCTTATTAGTCGTATGTTTTTCTTGTACCAAAGCCACATAGGGTTATCTGCTGTTCCACCGAGAGTGACCAAACCTCTGATTTTAGCGTTGTAAATCCGTGGACTTAGTGTTGTCTCACCAGTGGACTTTATTAGTCTTTAATAGTCTATAATTTTATCTGAACAAGCCATCTCTAGTAATACCTGAGTTAGCCGTCTATAATTTTATCTGACCAAGTCATCTTTAGTAATACGTCTATAACAGACGTATAATAGACGTCTATAATTTTATCTGACCAAGCCATCTCTAGTAATACCTGACTTAGACGTCTATAATTTTATCTAACTTAGTCATCTCTAGTAATACTCGAGTTAGCGGCCTATAATTTCATCCGACTTAGTTATCTCTAGTAATACCCGAGTTAGCTGCCTATAATTTTATCCGACTTAGTTATCTCTAGTAATACCCGAGTTAGCTGCCTATAATTTTATCCGACTTAGTTATCTCTAGTAATACCCGAGTTAGCTGCCTATAATTTTATCCGAGTTAACGGTCTCTGGCAGACAGAAGCATGAATCAAGAGTTGCTGCTCTAAGCGAATAGTTGGATTTGACTCTTATAATAAGGCCTGGCATGGCCAAGCGCGTTAAGGCGTGCGCTTCGTAATCTGAGGGTTGCGGGTTCGCGCCCGCGTCGCGCTAAACATGCTCGCCCTCCCAGCCGTGGGGGCGTATAATGTGACGGTCAATCCCACTCTTCGTTGGTAAAAGAGTAGCCCAAGAGTTGGCGGTGGGTGGTGATGACTAGCTGCCTTCCCTCTAGTCTTACACTGCTAAATTAGGGACGGCTAGCACAGATAGCCCTCGAGTAGCTTTGTGCGAAATTCCAAAACAAACAAACAAACTCTTATAACACGTACCTATGGGCCTAAAGCGCAGAGCGTGTTTCTGTAGTACTGAACACTAATAACTGACCATCGTATTCACACCCAGCGTGCTGATCACTAAACCACATCCACCCCAGTTGTGCTTCCTATCTGAATAACACTTCATGCGACAGGTATTAAACTGGATTAATTCAGTAAGTCATTAAGTTTATCACAGCAATGAACTATAAATTGCTTTAATTCTGAACCACTGAATGGAAAGTTTCATAAATATCTCTACGGTATCAGTATAATATATAGCAGTTCATCTGTACACGTTAAGTTTTTGTACCATAACTTTTGATACAGCATATGTATCTTCATAAAATTTGGGAGACGTTTTAGTAAAGATTACAAGTATTTTGTACATAAAATTAGATTTTGAATGAAATATTTTTACTGAAGATTTTTTTGTGAAAATATCCAGTCTGATTTGTTACTAGTCTGAATACAAACTGATTTTATGTTATGATTTTAAAAACTATTCTTCGTCCCAAATCTCTGAAATATTATTTGCGTAATCTCTAAAATCTCCTAAATATATTTCAAACGTTTGCTTTCATTAATACTTTTTATTTTGCGTTATTTTTTATACTGTGAGTATGTGGGGCCTGTCACTTGACCTACCTCGTAACCATCATCAAAAATAGG
Organism: Tachypleus tridentatus; assembly: GCF_004210375.1. Lineage (NCBI taxonomy): Eukaryota > Metazoa > Arthropoda > Merostomata > Xiphosura > Limulidae > Tachypleus > Tachypleus tridentatus. The sequence continues at coordinate 22,137,014 of NC_134828.1, read as the reverse complement.
GAAATAAATATAAATTATGCTTCTATCGTCCTAAAATGACTACATATTATAACATGAAAATACTATTGTTTAGTCTAAGTAGCTTAAGTCTCATAACGTTATATATTTATATTTTTATTTCTTATTATATAGACCTTTCAATCACATCTAACTAACATTACATAACTTCCACTGATGCAGTGCACGTGCACTCATGCTACGTATCCAGCATTTAGTTTTCCCTGTGTTGGTTGTCTTTTAGTGGACTATTGTTTTGCAAAAATCAGTCACATTTCAATTATTATATATTATATATATATATATATATATTGTGTGTGTGTGTGTGTGTAGATTATTAGTATTTATAAATAAATTATCAAACGTATTTTTCTTAAAATATAAAACTATAAATCAAGAAGTAAAGCAAACAATTACATCTTTTCGCTACGACCTTTTTAACTCGGTTGTTGTTGGGCATAAGTTGTTAAGCCTTTCAAAATTTTGCTCGTGAAGCGTATCAAAGAATTTTTTTTAGGTTTTATGTTATTGAATAACCAAAAATTTATGAATATTTACACTGACACCACAAAGTTCTACTGTAATTTACTGAACTTAGTAACTTAGATGTATTTAAATTTTTTTAAAAAATATGAAACTTCGAGCAGCCTAAAGACACAGACTAACCCCTTGACAACTTGGATCGAAAGAACGTGGTAGCCTTTTAACAGATTAAAATTTCTGAGAAAACCACTCTGGGGACACTCTACGCTGCTGATTGATTATTGACACGTCATATACTGTAGTACAGTATATGAGGGACCATTTAAAATATTCCAAAGAGTTGATGGGGGCCACTGTGTTTGATTCAGTACATTAGCCTATCTTAAAAAGTAAGAAAATATGACATTCTTATTTTATATTCTAGTTGCTGTTGTTTGTAATTAGGCACAAAGTTATCCAATGAACTATCTGCGCTCCGCTCACAACTGAATTCGAAACCAAGTTTCTGACACTGGGAGTATGCAAACATACTGCTGTGTGACTGGGTGGCTTTACATTTTGTCAATATTAGTGAGTTCAGTTTCCTCATGTGTACGAAACTATGGAATTAGTATTCTGACATTACCAGCATTCAATTTTAAAAAGTACTGCATTCAACATACCACGTGACTCACTAAAATCTATATTTAAATGCGTTCTTTAATATTCACTTTTAAATAAAGAAATTAACTCATATATAATATTAGAGATTGAAATATAACCTGCAACTTTATTCAAACTTATTGGCATAAATTCATAAACTAGTAGCTCAATAAAATTTTGAATGTAAGTCAACAAATGAGATGACATGGCCTTTGACCTATGACCAGTCGCGAAAGATTAAATGGATCGTGACATTTCTTCGCTGTTTCAAAACAAGTATCCTTTCGAGAAAAGCTTCTCTATTACAAAAACCATAAAAAAAGATACCTATAATATATTATTGATACCTATAATAAATGAGTAAACGTTAAAACAAAATCACTGTGTGTGTATTAAGAATATACCATAACGTGTAAATATGGCACTATTATTTTATCTCAGCTGTCCACAATTTTATCTGAGTCAGCCGTCTATGATAGACAGAAGGCAGCAGGCCAACAGCTTGAGCAAGGGATACTCTAAGTGAATAGTGTATCTTTATCAGTCATTATAACTTTCTTTCATATTGTGTACACACAGAAAGTACTTCCTATATAGCTTAGCTACGAATTGCAAACTAACGCTTAAACTTCACTTTACGTTAAAACTAAGCCACAAAACAAACACACGTAACCTTGAAACTAAGCCTCCCAAATGCGACTTTTCAACTACTGCTCACACAGCACTTAACCTTAAAGCTAAATTTCCATTACAAGTTATATTACGAAACAAAAACGAGACCCAATCCATGTTTATTCCTTTCGCTGTAACAAAAGATACAAAGAAATTGTTTAAAAACAAAACTGAAACTACACATAGCGTAAGACGTAAAGGGTAATTTGATAAGAGGCCCGACATAGCCAGGCGGGATAACGCGTTCGACTCGTAATCTGAGGGTCGCGGGTTCGAATCCTTATCGCACCAAACATGCTCGCCCTTTCAGCCGTGGGGGCATTATAATGTTACGGTTAATCCCACTATTCGTTGGTAAAAGAATAGCCCAAAAGTTGGCGGTAGGTGGTGATGACTAGCTGCCTTCCCTCTAGTCTTACACTGCTAAATTAAGAACGGCTAGCGCAGATAGCCCTCGTGTAGCTTTGCGCGAAATTCAAAAACTAAACTAAACAAAAATAATTTGACAAGACACTAAAGAGAAGAAACACAAATGCTAATAACGCTACAAACGTAGTTTCTATACTAGCGTGGTGGACACAGCACAGATAGCCCTTGTGTGGCGATGCGCGAATATCCGAAACAAACAAAGTTTACTGCCATGCTACTACATAGCTTTATTTTACATTGAATGCATTATATATATAGACACACACACTACAGCTGGTTTTACATCTGAAGATAAACATGCAAACAGCTGTCTTGTTGAAGATCGTAAATCTGCAGTGCGTAGGAATAAACATCGAAAACATAGAAATAAACTTTGTTATATTCAAGCACAGTTCTCACATCCTGGTAGTTTGACAAAATAAAAACTAATAGACATTTTTACAAAATGTCATTTTTGTTGCTATCACTTATGAACACTAAACTTATCGTGGTTAATTATTCTGATAAGATTATTTATGAACAAAGTCATTCATTTTTGAAATAGGGCCTCAACTGGCCTTGAGGTTAGGATGCTCGACGCGCGCGTCTCCGGTTCGAATCCCACTGCCGAAAGTACTCGCCCATTGACCCGTTAGGGCGTTATAATCAAGTTTTCAATGGCTGTCAGTCATAATATTCGTTAGCGAAGTTTGAATAAACGGAAAATTCATTCGGAAAGAAACAAGCTACAGATTTCATAAGCGAAATAGGCCTGGCATGGCCAAGCGCGTAAGGCGTGGGACTCGTAATCCGAGGGTCGCGGGTTCGAGCCCGCGTCGCGCTAAACATGCTCGCCCTCCCAGCCGTGGGGGTGTATAATGTTACGGTCAATCCCACTATATCGTTGGTAAAAGAGTAGCCCAAAGTTGGCGGTGGGTGGTGATGACTAGCTGCCTTCCCTCTAGTCTTACACTGCTAAATTAGGGACGGCTAGCACAGATAGCCCTCGAGTAGCTTTGTGCGAAATTTCAAAACAAACAAACAAACAAACAAACATAAGCGAAACCTGAATAAATGTTTGGTTGGTATCCAAGAGTCTCAACATGAAGCTATATTTTAATAACGAAGTTACAATATTGAAACAAGGCGCATTTACCAAAATATTGTACTAGATAATTTTTGTGTTTATCTTATAATTTTATAAAATTGAGGAAATCTGATCTATTATAATAATGTGATTAACGAACGTAAAGCTATGTCTACTAGGGATGGATATGTAGATGAAAAAAGAAACAGGCAGACAACGTTTCTTAGCTTTGTTCTTCCCCCTCTACTGGTCCACCTCCCCAGTGGCTTAGCGATAAGTCTGAAGGCTTACAACGCTAAGAACCGGATTTAGATTCTCGTTCTGGGCAAAACACGGATAGCCCTTTGTGTAGCTTTGTGTTTATCAACAAAAAAATTTAAAAAGCTCTTATATTGCACCTCCATATTAAAAGCTCTTATATTGCACCTCCATATTAAAAGCTCTTATATTGCACCTCCAAATTAAAAGCTCTTATATTGCACCTCCAAATTAAAAGCTCTTATATTGCACCTCCATATTAAAAGCTCTTATATTGCACCTCCAAATTAAAAGCTCTTATATTGCACCTCCATATTAAAAGCTCTTATATTGCACCTCCAAATTAAAAGCTCTTATATTGCACCTCCAAATTAAAAGCTCTTATATTGCACCTCCATTTGCCGACGGCCTGGCATGGCCAAGTGGTTGAGGCACTTGACTCGTAATATGAGGGTCGTAGTTTCGAATCCCAATCACACCAAACATGCTCGCCCTTTCAACCGTGGGGGTGTTATAATGTGACGGTCAATCCCACTATTCGTTGGTAAAAAGAGTAGCCCAAGAGTTGGCGGTGGGTGGTGATGACTAGCTGCCTTCCCTCTAGTCTTACACTGCTAAATTAGGGACGGCTAGCACAGATAGCCCTCGAGTAGCTTTGTGCGAAATTCCAAAACAAACAAACAAACTCTTATAACACGTACCTATGGGCCTAAAGCGCAGAGCGTGTTTCTGTAGTAGTGAACACTAATAACTGACCATTGTATTCACACCCAGCGTGCTGATCACTAAACCACATCCACCCCAGTTGTGCTTCCTATCTGAATAACACTTCATGCGACAGGTATTAAATTGGATTAATTCAGTAAGTCATTAAGTTTATCACAGCAATGAACTATAAATTGCTTTAATTCTGAACCACTGAATGGAAAGTTTCATAAATATCTCTACGGTATCAGTATAATATATAGCAGTTCATCTGTACACGTTAAGTTTTTGTACCATAACTTTTGATACAGCATATGTATCTTCATAAAATTTGGGAGACGTTTTAGTAAAGATTACAAGTATTTTGTACATAAAATTAGATTTTGAATGAAATATTTTTACTGAAGATTTTTTTGTGAAAATATCCAGTCTGATTTGTTACTAGTCTGAATACAAACTGATTTTATGTTATGATTTTAAAAACTATTCTTCGTCCCAAATCTCTGAAATATTATTTGCGTAATCTCTAAAATCTCCTAAATATATTTCAAACGTTTGCTTTCATTAATACTTTTTATTTTGCGTTATTTTTTATACTGTGAGTATGTGGGGCCTGTCACTTGACCTACCTCGTAACCATCATCAAAAATAGGGAAATAAATATAAATTATGCTTCTATCGTCCTAAAATGACTACATATTATAACATGAAAATACTATTGTTTAGTTTAAGTAGCTTAAGTCTCATAACGTTATATATTTATATTTTTTATTTCTTATTATATAGACCTTTCAATCACATCTAACTAACATTACATAACTTGCACTGATGCAGAACACGTGCACTCATGCTACGTATCCAGCACTTAGTTTTCCCTGTGTTGGTTGTCTTTTAGTGGACTATTGTTTTGTAAAAATCAGTCACATTTCAATTATTATATATTATATTATATATATATATATATATACATATATTGTGTGTGTGTGTGTAGATTATTAATATTTATAAATAAATTATGTGTGTGTGTAGATTATTAGTATTTATAAATAAATTATGTGTGTGTGTGTGTGTAGATTATTAGTATTTATAAATAAATTATCAAACGTATTTTTCTTAAAATATAAAACTATAAATCAAGAAGTAAAGCAAACAATTACATCTTTTCGCTACGACCTTTTTAACTCGGTTGTTGTTGGGCATAAGTTGTTAAGCCTTTCAAAATTTTGCTCGTGAAGCGTATCAAAGAATTTTTTTTTTAGGTTTTATGTTATTGAATAACCAAAATTTATGAATATTTACACTGACACCACAAAGTTCTACTGTAATTTACTGAACTTAGTAACTTAGATGTATTTAAATTTTTTAAAAAAATATGAAACTTCGAGCAGCCTAAAGACACGGACTTACCCCTTGACAACTTGGATCGAAAGAACGTGGTAGCCTTTAACAGATTAAAATTTCTGAGAAAACCACTCTGGGGACACTCTACGCTGCTGATTGGTTATTGACACGTCATATACTGTAGTACAGTATATGAGGGACCATTTAAAATATTCCAAAGAGTTGATGGGGCCACTGTGTTTGATTCAGTACATTAGCCTATCTTAAAAGTAAGAAAATATGACATTCTTATTTTATATTCTAGTTGCTGTTGTTTGTAATTAGGCACAAAGCTATCCAATGAACTATCTGTTTTCTGCTCACAACTGAATTCGAAACCAAGTTTCTGACACTGGGAGTATGCAAACATACTGCTGTGTGACTGGGTGGCTTTACATTTTGCCTTGTCAATATTAGTGAGTTCAGTTTCCTCATGTGTACGAAACTATAGAATTAGTATTCTGACATTACCAGCATTCAATTTTAAAAGTACTGCATTCAACATACCACGTGACTCACTAAAATCTATATTTAAATGCGTTCTTTAATATTCACTTTTAAATAAAGAAATTAACTCATATATAATATTAGAGATTGAAATATAACCTGCAACTTTATTCAAACTTATTGGCATAAATTCATAAACTAGTAGCTCAATAAAATTTTGAATGTAAGTCAACAAATGAGATGACATGGCCTTTGACCTATGACCAGTCGCGAAAGATTAAATGGATCGTGACATTTCTTCGCTGTTTCAAAACAAGTATCCTTTCGAGAAAAGCTTCTCTATTACAAAAACCATAAAAAAAGATACCTATAATATATTATTGATACCTATAATAAATGAGTAAACGTTAAAACAAAATCACTGTGTGTGTATTAAGAATATACCATAACGTGTAAATATGGCACTATTATTTTATCTCAGCTGTCCACAATTTTATCTGAGTCAGCCGTCTATGATAGACAGAAGGCAGCAGGCCAACAGCTTGAGCAAGGGATACTCTAAGTGAATAGTGTATCTTTATCAGTCATTATAACTTTCCTTTCATATTGTGTACACACAGAAAATACTTCCTATATAGCTTAGCTACGAATTGCAAACTAACGCTTAAACTTCACTTTACGTTAAAACTAAGCCACAAAACAAACACACGTAACCTTGAAACTAAGCCTCCCAAATGCGACTTTTAAACTACTGCTCACACAGCACTTAACCTTAAAGCTAAATTTCCATTACAAGTTATATTACGAAACAAAACGAGACCCAATCCATGTTTATTCCTTTCACTGTAACAAAAGATACAAAGAAATTGTTTAAAACAAAACTGAAACTACACATAGCGTAAGACGTAAAGGGTAATTTGATAAGAGGCCCTGCATAGCCAGGCGGGATAACGCGTTCGACTCGTAATCTGAGGTCGCGGGTTCGAATCCTTATCGCACCAAACATGCTCGCCCTTTCAGCCGTGGGGCATTATAATGTTACGGTTAATCCCACTATTCGTTGGTAAAAGAATAACCCAAAAGTTGGCGGTAGGTGGTGATGACTAGCTGTCTTCCCTCTAGTCTTACACTGCTAAATTAAGGACGGCTAGCGCAGATAGCCCTCGTGTAGCTTTGCGCGAAATTCAAAAACTAAACTAAACAAAAATAATTTGACAAGACACTAAAGAGAAGAAACACAAATGCTAATAACGCTACAAACGTAGTTTCTATACTAGCGTGGTGGACACAGCACAGATAGCCCTTGTGTGGCGATGCGCGAATATCCGAAACAAACAAAGTTTACTGCCATGCTACTACATAGCTTTATTTTACATTGAATGCATTATATATATAGACACACACACTACAGCTGGTTTTACATCTGAAGATAAACATGCAAACAGCTGTCTTGTTGAAGATCGTAAATCTGCAGTGCGTAGGAATAAACATCGAAAACATAGAAATAAACTTTGTTATATTCAAGCACAGTTCTCACATCCTGGTAGTTTGACAAAATAAAAACTAATAGACATTTTACAAAATGTCATTTTGTTGCTATCACTTATGAACACTAAACTTATCGTGGTTAATTATTCTGATAAGATTATTTATGAACAAAGTCATTCATTTTGAAATAGGGCCTCAACTGGCCTTGAGGTTAGGATGCTCGACGCGCGCGTCTCCGGTTCGAATCCACTGCCGAAAGTACTCGCCCATTGACCCGTTAGGGCGTTATAATCAAGTTTTCAATGGCTGTCAGTCATAATATTCGTTAGCGAAGTTTGAATAAACGGAAAATTCATTCGGAAAGAAACAAGCTACAGATTTCATAAGCGAAATAGGCCTGGCATGGCCAAGCGCGTAAGGCGTGGACTCGTAATCCGAGGGTCGCGGGTTCGAGCCGCGTCGCGCTAAACATGCTCGCCCTCCCAGCCGTGGGGGTGTATAATGTTACGGTCAATCCCACTATATCGTTGGTAAAAGAGTAGCCCAAAGTTGGCGGTGGGTGGTGATGACTAGCTGCCTTCCCTCTAGTCTTACACTGCTAAATTAGGGACGGCTAGCACAGATAGCCCTCAGTAGCTTTGCGAAAGAAATTTCAAAACAAACAAACAAACAAACATAAGCGAAACCTGAATAAATGTTTGGTTGGTATCCAAGAGTCTCAACATGAAGCTATATTTTAATAACGAAGTTACAATATTGAAACAAGGCGCATTTACCAAAATATTGTACTAGATAATTTTTGTGTTTATCTTATAATTTTATAAAATTGAGGAAATCTGATCTATTATAATAATGTGATTAACGAACGTAAAACTATGTCTACTAGGGATGGATATGTAGATGAAAAAAGAAACAGGCAGACAACGTTTCTTAGCTTTGTTCTTCCCCCTCTACTGGTCCACCTCCCCAGTGGCTTAGCGATAAGTCTGAAGGCTTACAACGCTAAGAACCGGATTTAGATTCTCGTTCTGGGCAAAACACGGATAGCCCTTTGTGTAGCTTTGTGTTTATCAACAAAAATTAAAAAGCTCTTATATTGCACCTCCATATTAAAAGCTCTTATATTGCACCTCCATATTAAAAGCTCTTATATTGCACCTCCAAATTAAAAGCTCTTATATTGCACCTCCAAATTAAAAGCTCTTATATTGCACCTCCAAATTAAAAGCTCTTATATTGCACCTCCATATTAAAAGCTCTTATATTGCACCTCCAAATTAAAAGCTCTTATATTGCACCTCCATATTAAAAGCTCTTATATTGCACCTCCAAATTAAAAGCTCTTATATTGCACCTCCAAATTAAAAGCTCTTATATTGCACCTCCAAATTAAAAGCTCTTATATTGCACCTCCATTTGCCGACGGCCTGGCATGGCCAAGTGGTTGAGGCACTTGACTCGTAATATGAGGGTCGTAGTTTCGAATCCCAATCACACCAAACATGCTCGCCCTTTCAACCGTGGGTGTTATAATGTGACGGTCAATCCCACTATTCGTTGGTAAAAGAGTAGCCCAAGAGTTGGCGGTGGGTGGTGATGACTAGCTGCCTTCCCTCTAGTCTTACACTGCTAAATTAGGGACGGCTAGCACAGATAGCCCTCGAGTAGCTTTGTGCGAAATTCCAAAACAAACAAACAAACTCTTATAACACGTACCTATGGGCCTAAAGCGCAGAGCGTGTTTCTGTAGTAGTGAACACTAATAACTGACCATTGTATTCACACCCAGCGTGCTGATCACTAAACCACATCCACCCCAGTTGTGCTTCCTATCTGAATAACACTTCATGCGACAGGTATTAAATTGGATTAATTCAGTAAGTCATTAAGTTTATCACAGCAATGAACTATAAATTGCTTTAATTCTGAACCACTGAATGGAAAGTTTCATAAATATCTCTACGGTATCAGTATAATATATAGCAGTTCATCTGTACACGTTAAGTTTTTGTACCATAACTTTTGATACAGCATATGTATCTTCATAAAATTTGGGAGACGTTTTAGTAAAGATTACAAGTATTTTGTACATAAAATTAGATTTTGAATGAAATATTTTTACTGAAGATTTTTTTGTGAAAATATCCAGTCTGATTTGTTACTAGTCTGAATACAAACTGATTTTATGTTATGATTTTAAAAACTATTCTTCGTCCCAAATCTCTGAAATATTATTTGCGTAATCTCTAAAATCTCCTAAATATATTTCAAACGTTTGCTTTCATTAATACTTTTTATTTTGCGTTATTTTTTATACTGTGAGTATGTGGGGCCTGTCACTTGACCTACCTCGTAACCATCATCAAAAATAGGGAAATAAATATAAATTATGCTTCTATCGTCCTAAAATGACTACATATTATAACATGAAAATACTATTGTTTAGTTTAAGTAGCTTAAGTCTCATAACGTTATATATTTATATTTTTTATTTCTTATTATATAGACCTTTCAATCACATCTAACTAACATTACATAACTTGCACTGATGCAGAACACGTGCACTCATGCTACGTATCCAGCACTTAGTTTTCCCTGTGTTGGTTGTCTTTTAGTGGACTATTGTTTTGTAAAAAATCAGTCACATTTCAATTATATATATATTATATTATATATATATATATATACATATTGTGTGTGTGTGTGTGTAGATTATTAATATTTATAAATAAATTATGTGTGTGTGTAGATTATTAGTATTTATAAATAAATTATGTGTGTGTGTGTGTGTAGATTATTAGTATTTATAAATAAATTATCAAACGTATTTTTCTTAAAATATAAAACTATAAATCAAGAAGTAAAGCAAACAATTACATCTTTTCGCTACGACCTTTTTAACTCGGTTGTTGTTGGGCATAAGTTGTTAAGCCTTTCAAAATTTTGCTCGTGAAGCGTATCAAAGAATTTTTTTTTTAGGTTTTATGTTATTGAATAACCAAAAATTTATGAATATTTACACTGACACCACAAAGTTCTACTGTAATTTACTGAACTTAGTAACTTAGATGTATTTAAATTTTTTAAAAAATATGAAACTTCGAGCAGCCTAAAGACACAGACTAACCCTTGACAACTTGGATCGAAAGAACGTGGTAGCCTTTTAACAGATTAAAATTTCTGAGAAAACCACTCTGGGGACACTCTACGCTGCTGATTGGTTATTGACACGTCATATACTGTAGTACAGTATATGAGGGACCATTTAAAATATTCCAAAGAGTTGATGGGGGGCCACTGTGTTTGATTCAGTACATTAGCCTATCTTAAAAAGTAAGAAAATATGACATTCTTATTTTATATTCTAGTTGCTGTTGTTTGTAATTAGGCACAAAGCTATCCAATGAACTATCTGTTTTCTGCTCACAACTGAATTCGAAACCAAGTTTCTGACACTGGGAGTATGCAAACATACTGCTGTGTGACTGGGTGGCTTTACATTTTGCCTTGTCAATATTAGTGAGTTCAGTTTCCTCATGTGTACGAAACTATAGAATTAGTATTCTGACATTACCAGCATTCAATTTTAAAAAGTACTGCATTCAACATACCACGTGACTCACTAAAATCTATATTTAAATGCGTTCTTTAATATTCACTTTTAAATAAAGAAATTAACTCATATATAATATTAGAGATTGAAATATAACCTGCAACTTTATTCAAACTTATTGGCATAAATTCATAAACTAGTAGCTCAATAAAATTTTGAATGTAAGTCAACAAATGAGATGACATGGCCTTTGACCTATGACCAGTCGCGAAAGATTAAATGGATCGTGACATTTCTTCGCTGTTTCAAAACAAGTATCCTTTCGAGAAAAGCTTCTCTATTACAAAACCATAAAAAAGATACCTATAATATATTATTGATACCTATAATAAATGAGTAAACGTTAAAACAAAATCACTGTGTGTGTATTAAGAATATACCATAACGTAAATATGGCACTATTATTTTATCTCAGCTGTCCACAATTTTATCTGAGTCAGCCGTCTATGATAGACAGAAGGCAGCAGGCCAACAGCTTGAGCAAGGGATACTCTAAGTGAATAGTGTATCTTTATCAGTCATTATAACTTTCCTTTCATATTGTGTACACACAGAAAATACTTCCTATATAGCTTAGCTACGAATTGCAAACTAACGCTTAAACTTCACTTTACGTTAAAACTAAGCCACAAAACAAACACACGTAACCTTGAAACTAAGCCTCCCAAATGCGACTTTTAAACTACTGCTCACACAGCACTTAACCTAAAGCTAAATTTCCATTACAAGTTATATTACGAAACAAAACGAGACCCAATCCATGTTTATTCCTTTCACTGTAACAAAGATACAAAGAAATTGTTTAAAACAAAACTGAAACTACACATAGCGTAAGACGTAAAGGGTAATTTGATAAGAGGCCCTGCATAGCCAGGCGGGATAACGCGTTCGACTCGTAATCTGAGGTCGCGGGTTCGAATCCTTATCGCCCAAACATGCTCGCCCTTTCAGCCGTGGGGCATTATAATGGTACGGTTAATCCCACTATTCGTTGGAAAAAGAATAACCCAAAAGTTGGCGGTAGGTGGTGATGACTAGCTGCCTTCCCTCTAGTCTTACACTGCTAAATTAAGGACGGCTAGCGCAGATAGCCCTCGTGTAGCTTTGCGCGAAATTCAAAACTAAACTAAACAAAAATAATTTGACAAGACACTAAAGAGAAGAAACACAAATGCTAATAACGCTACAAACGTAGTTTCTATACTAGCGTGGTGGACAGCACAGATAGCCCTTGTGTGGCGATGCGCGAATATCCGAAACAAACAAAGTTTACTGCCATGCTACTACATAGCTTTATTTTACATTGAATGCATTATATATATAGACACACACTACAGCTGGTTTTAGATCTGAAGATAAACATGCAAACAGCTGTCTTGTTGAAGATCGTAAATCTGCAGTGCGTAGGAATAAACATCGAAAACATAGAAATAAACTTTGTTATATTCAAGCACAGTTCTCACATCCTGGTAGTTTGACAAAATAAACTAAGAGACATTTTACAAAATGTCATTTTGCTATCACTTATGAACACTAATCTTATCGTGGTTAATTATTCTGATAAGATTATTTATGAACAAAATTCATTTTGAAATAGGGCCTCAACTGGCCTTGAGGTTAGATGCTCGACGCGTGCGTCTCCGGTTCAAATCCCACTGCCGAAAGTACTCGCCCATTGAGCCGTGAGGGCGTTATAATCAAGCTTTCAATGGCTGTCAGTCATAATATTCGTTAGCGAAGTTTGAATAAACGGAAAATTCATTCGGAAAGAAACAAGC
>NC_134828.1:22069112-22123556 GCF_004210375.1 Tachypleus tridentatus | reverse complement strand
AACATATTTCTAGATTTCACAAGCTCTTCTAAAGTTTTATAACAATGTGGTGAACAATAGAGAAACATATTTCTAGATTTCACAAGTTCTAAAGTTTTATAACAATGTGGTGAACAATAGAGAAACATATTTCTAGATTTCACAAGTTCTTCTAAAGTTTTATAACAATGTGGTGAACAATAGAGAAACATATTTCTAGATTTCACAAGTTCTTCTAAAGTTTTATAACAATGTGGTGAACAATAGAGAAACATATTTCTAGATTTCACAAGTTCTTCTAAAGTTTTATAACAATGTGGTGAACAATAGAGAAACATATTTCTAGATTTCACAAGTTCTTCTAAAGTTTTATAACAATGTGGTGAACAATAGAGAAACATATTTCTAGATTTCACAAGTTCTTCTAAAGTTTTATAACAATGTGGTGAACAATAGAGAAACATATTTCTAGATTTCACAAGTTCTTTTTATAACAATGTGGTTTAGAGAAACATATTTCTAGATTTCACACAATGTGGTGAACAATAGAGAAACATATTTCTAGATTTCACAAGTTCTTCTAAAGTTTTATAACAATGTGGTGAACAATAGAGAAACATATTTCTAGATTTCACAAGTTCTTCTAAAGTTTTATAACAATGTGGTGAACAATAGAGAAACATATTTCTAGATTTCACAAGTTCTTCTAAAGTTTTATAACAATGTGGTGAACAATAGAGAAACATATTTCTAGATTTCACAAGTTCTTCTAAAGTTTTATAACAATGTGGTGAACAATAGAGAAACATATTTCTAGATTTCACAAGTTCTTCTAAAGTTTTATAACAATGTGGTGAACAATAGAGAAACATATTTCTAGATTTCACAAGTTCTTCTAAAGTTTTATAACAATGTGGTGAACAATAGAGAAACATATTTCTAGATTTCACAAGTTCTTCTAAAGTTTTATAACAATGTGGTGAACAATAGAGAAACATATTTCTAGTTTTCACAAGTTCTAAAGTTTTATAACAATGTGGTGAACAATAGAGAAACATATTTCTAGATTTCACAAGTTCTTCTAAAGTTTTATAACAATGTGGTGAACAATAGAGAAACATATTTCTAGATTTCACAAGTTCTTCTAAAGTTTTATAACAATGTGGTGAACAATAGAGAAACATATTTCTAGATTTCACAAGTTCTTCTAAAGTTTTATAACAATGTGGTGAACAATAGAGAAACATATTTCTAGATTTCACAAGTTCTTCTAAAGTTTTATAACAATGTGGTGAACAATAGAGAAACATATTTCTAGATTTCACAAGTTCTTCTAAAGTTTTATAACAATGTGGTGAACAATAGAGAAACATATTTCTAGATTTCACAAGTTCTTCTAAAGTTTTATAACAATGTGGTGAACAATAGAGAAACATATTTCTAGATTTCACAAGTTCTTCTAAAGTTTTATAACAATGTGGTGAACAATAGAGAAACATATTTCTAGATTTCACAAGTTCTGTGGTGAACAATAGAGAAAGTTTTATAACAATGTGGTGAACAATAGAGAAACATATTTCTAGTTTTCACAAGTTCTTCTAAAGTTTTATAACAATGTGGTGAACAATAGAGAAACATATTTCTAGATTTCACAAGTTCTTCTAAAGTTTTATAACAATGTGGTGAACAATAGAGAAACATATTTCTAGATTTCACAAGTTCTTCTAAAGTTTTATAACAATGTGGTGAACAATAGAGAAACATATTTCTAGATTTCACAAGTTCTTCTAAAGTTTTATAACAATGTGGTGAACAATAGAGAAACATATTTCTAGATTTCACAAGTTCTTCTAAAGTTTTATAACAATGTGGTGAACAATAGAGAAACATATTTCTAGATTTCACAAGTTCTTCTAAAGTTTCATAACAATGTGGTGAACAATAGAGAAACATATTTCTAGTTTTCACAAGTTCTTCTAAAGTTTTATAACAATGTGGTGAACAATAGAGAAACATATTTCTAGATTTCACAAGTTCTTCTAAAGTTTTATAACAATGTGGTGAACAATAGAGAAACATATTTCTAGATTTCACAAGTTCTTCTAAAGTTTTATAACAATGTGGTGAACAATAGAGAAACATATTTCTAGATTTCACAAGTTCTAAAGTTTTATAACAATGTGGTGAACAATAGAGAAACATATTTCTAGATTTCACAAATTCTTAAATTTTATAACAATGTGGTGAACAATAAAGAAACATATTTCTAGATTTCACAAGTTCTTCTAAAGTTTTATAACAATGTGGTGAACAATAGAGAAACATATTTCTAGATTTCACAAGTTCTTCTAAAGTTTTATAACAATGTGGTGAACAATAGAGAAACATATTTCTAGATTTCACAAGTTCTTCTAAAGTTTTATAACAATGTGGTGAACAATAGAGAAACATATTTCTAGATTTCACAAGTTCTTCTAAAGTTTTATAACAATGTGGTGAACAATAGAGAAACATATTTCTAGATTTCACAAGTTCTTCTAAAGTTTTATAACAATGTGGTGAACAATAGAGAAACATATTTCTAGATTTCACAAGTTCTAGATTTCAAAGTTTTATAACAATGTGGTGAACAATAGAGAAACATATTTCTAGATTTCACAAGTTCTTCTAAAGTTTTATAACAATGTGGTGAACAATAGAGAAACATATTTCTAGATTTCACAAGTTCTTCTAAAGTTTTATAACAATGTGGTGAACAATAGAGAAACATATTTCTAGATTTCACAAGTTCTTCTAAAGTTTTATAACAATGTGGTGAACAATAGAGAAACATATTTCTAGTTTTATTTCACAAGTTCTTCTAAAGTTTTATAACAATGTGGTGAACAATAGAGAAACATATTTCTAGATTTCACAAGTTCTTCTAAAGTTTTATAACAATGTGGTGAACAATAGAGAAACATATTTCTAGATTTCACAAGTTCTTCTAAAGTTTTATAACAATGTGGTGAACAATAGAGAAACATATTTCTAGATTTCACAAGTTCTTCTAAAGTTTTATAACAATGTGGTGAACAATAGAGAAACATATTTCTAGATTTCACAAGTTCTTCTAAAGTTTTATAACAATGTGGTGAACAATAGAGAAACATATTTCTAGATTTCACAAGTTCTTCTAAAGTTTTATAACAATGTGGTGAACAATAGAGAAACATATTTCTAGATTTCACAAGTTCTTCTAAAGTTTTATAACAATGTGGTGAACAATAGAGAAACATATTTCTAGATTTCACAAGTTCTTCTAAAGTTTTATAACAATGTGGTGAACAATAGAGAAACATATTTCTAGATTTCACAAGTTCTTCTAAAGTTTTATAACAATGTGGTGAACAATAGAGAAACATATTTCTAGATTTCACAAGTTCTTCTAAAGTTTTATAACAATGTGGTGAACAATAGAGAAACATATTTCTAGATTTCACAAGTTCTTCTAAAGTTTTATAACAATGTGGTGAACAATAGAGAAACATATTTCTAGATTTCACAAGTTCTTCTAAAGTTTTATAACAATGTGGTGAACAATAGAGAAACATATTTCTAGATTTCACAAGTTCTTCTAAATAACAATGTTTTATAACAATGTGGTGAACAATAGAGAAACATATTTCTAGATTTCACAAGTTCTTCTAAAGTTTTATAACAATGTGGTGAACAATAGAGAAACATATTTCTAGATTTCACAAGTTCTTCTAAAGTTTTATAACAATGTGGTGAACAATAGAGAAACATATTTCTAGATTTCACAAGTTCTTCTAAAGTTTTATAACAATGTGGTGAACAATAGAGAAACATATTTCTAGATTTCACAAGTTCTTCTAAAGTTTTATAACAATGTGGTGAACAATAGAGAAACATATTTCTAGATTTCACAAGTTCTTCTAAAGTTTTATAACAATGTGGTGAACAATAGAGAAACATATTTCTAGATTTTTCACAAGTTCTTCTAAAGTTTTATAACAATGTGGTGAACAATAGAGAAACATATTTCTAGATTTCACAAGTTCTTCTAAAGTTTTATAACAATGTGGTGAACAATAGAGAAACATATTTCTAGATTTCACAAGTTCTTCTAAAGTTTTATAACAATGTGGTGAACAATAGAGAAACATATTTCTAGATTTCACAAGTTCTTCTAAAGTTTTATAACAATGTGGTGAACAATAGAGAAACATATTTCTAGATTTCACAAGTTCTTCTAAAGTTTTATAACAATGTGGTGAACAATAGAGAAACATATTTCTAGATTTCACAAGTTCTTCTAAAGTTTTATAACAATGTGGTGAACAATAGAGAAACATATTTCTAGATTTCACAAGTTCTTCTAAAGTTTTATAACAATGTGGTGAACAATAGAGAAACATATTTCTAGATTTCACAAGTTCTTCTAAAGTTTTATAACAATGTGGTGAACAATAGAGAAACATATTTCTAGATTTCACAAGTTCTTCTAAAGTTTTATAACAATGTGGTGAACAATAGAGAAACATATTTCTAGATTTCACAAGTTCTTCTAAAGTTTTATAACAATGTGGTGAACAATAGAGAAACATATTTCTAGATTTCACAAGTTCTTCTAAAGTTTTATAACAATGTGGTGAACAATAGAGAAACATATTTCTAGATTTCACAAGTTCTTCTAAAGTTTTATAACAATGTGGTGAACAATAGAGAAACATATTTCTAGATTTCACAAGTTCTTCTAAAGTTTTATAACAATGTGGTGAACAATAGAGAAACATATTTCTAGATTTCACAAGTTCTTCTAAAGTTTTATAACAATGTGGTGAACAATAGAGAAACATATTTCTAGATTTCACAAGTTCTTCTAAAGTTTTATAACAATGTGGTGAACAATAGAGAAACATATTTCTAGATTTCACAAGTTCTTCTAAAGTTTTATAACAATGTGGTGAACAATAGAGAAACATATTTCTAGATTTCACAAGTTCTTCTAAAGTTTTATAACAATGTGGTGAACAATAGAGAAACATATTTCTAGATTTCACAAGTTCTTCTAAAGTTTTATAACAATGTGGTGAACAATAGAGAATACATATTTCTAGTTTTCACAAGTTCTTATTTCTAAAGTTTTATAACAATGTGGTGAACAATAGAGAAACATATTTCTAGTTTTCACAAGTTCTTCTAAAGTTTTATAACAATGTGGTGAACAATAGAGAAACATATTTCTAGATTTCACAAGTTCTTCTAAAGTTTTATAACAATGTGGTGAACAATAGAGAAACATATTTCTAGATTTCACAAGTTCTTCTAAAGTTTTATAACAATGTGGTGAACAATAGAGAAACATATTTCTAGATTTCACAAGTTCTTCTAAAGTTTTATAACAATGTGGTGAACAATAGAGAAACATATTTCTAGATTTCACAAGTTCTTCTAAAGTTTTATAACAATGTGGTGAACAATAGAGAAACATATTTCTAGATTTCACAAGTTCTTCTAAAGTTTTATAACAATGTGGTGAACAATAGAGAAACATATTTCTAGATTTCACAAGTTCTTCTAAAGTTTTATAACAATGTGGTGAACAATAGAGAAACATATTTCTAGATTTCACAAGTTCTTCTAAAGTTTTATAACAATGTGGTGAACAATAGAGAAACATATTTCTAGATTTCACAAGTTCTTCTAAAGTTTTATAACAATGTGGTGAACAATAGAGAAACATATTTCTAGATTTCACAAGTTCTTCTAAAGTTTTATAACAATGTGGTGAACAATAGAGAAACATATTTCTAGATTTCACAAGTTCTTCTAAAGTTTTATAACAATGTGGTGAACAATAGAGAAACATATTTCTAGATTTCACAAGTTCTTCTAAAGTTTTATAACAATGTGGTGAACAATAGAGAAACATATTTCTAGATTTCACAAGTTCTTCTAAAGTTTTATAACAATGTGGTGAACAATAGAGAAACATATTTCTAGATTTCACAAGTTCTTCTAAAGTTTTATAACAATGTGGTGAACAATAGAGAAACATATTTCTAGATTTCACAAGTTCTTCTAAAGTTTTATAACAATGTGGTGAACAATAGAGAAACATATTTCTAGATTTCACAAGTTCTTCTAAAGTTTTATAACAATGTGGTGAACAATAGAGAAACATATTTCTAGTTCTTCTAAAGTTTCACAAGTTCTATTTCTAGATTTCTTCTTCTAAGTTTTATAACAATGTGGTGAACAATAGAGAAACATATTTCTAGTTTTCACAAGTTCTTCTAAAGTTTTATAACAATGTGGTGAACAATAGAGAAACATATTTCTAGATTTCACAAGTTCTTCTAAAGTTTTATAACAATGTGGTGAACAATAGAGAAACATATTTCTAGATTTCACAAGTTCTTCTAAAGTTTTATAACAATGTGGTGAACAATAGAGAAACATATTTCTAGATTTCACAAGTTCTTCTAAAGTTTTATAACAATGTGGTGAACAATAGAGAAACATATTTCTAGATTTCACAAGTTCTTCTAAAGTTTTATAACAATGTGGTGAACAATAGAGAAACATATTTCTAGATTTCACAAGTTCTTCTAAAGTTTTATAACAATGTGGTGAACAATAGAGAAACATATTTCTAGATTTCACAAGTTCTTCTAAAGTTTTATAACAATGTGGTGAACAATAGAGAAACATATTTCTAGATTTCACAAGTTCTTCTAAAGTTTTATAACAATGTGGTGAACAATAGAGAAACATATTTCTAGATTTCACAAGTTCTTCTAAAGTTTTATAACAATGTGGTGAACAATAGAGAAACATATTTCTAGATTTCACAAGTTCTTCTAAAGTTTTATAACAATGTGGTGAACAATAGAGAAACATATTTCTAGATTTCACAAGTTCTAAAGTTTTATAACAATGTGGTGAACAATAGAGAAACATATTTCTAGATTTCACAAGTTCTTCTAAAGTTTTATAACAATGTGGTGAACAATAGAGAAACATATTTCTAGATTTCACAAGTTCTTCTAAAGTTTTATAACAATGTGGTGAACAATAGAGAAACATATTTCTAGATTTCACAAGTTCTTCTAAAGTTTTATAACAATGTGGTGAACAATAGAGAAACATATTTCTAGATTTCACAAGTTCTTCTAAAGTTTTATAACAATGTGGTGAACAATAGAGAAACATATTTCTAGATTTCACAAGTTCTTCTAAAGTTTTATAACAATGTGGTGAACAATAGAGAAACATATTTCTAGATTTCACAAGTTCTTCTAAAGTTTTATAACAATGTGGTGAACAATAGAGAAACATATTTCTAGATTTCACAAGTTCTTCTAAAGTTTTATAACAATGTGGTGAACAATAGAGAAACATATTTCTAGATTTCACAAGTTCTTCTAAAGTTTTATAACAATGTGGTGAACAATAGAGAAACATATTTCTAGATTTCACAAGTTCTTCTAAAGTTTTATAACAATGTGGTGAACAATAGAGAAACATATTTCTAGTTTTCACAAGTTCTTCTAAAGTTTTATAACAATGTGGTGAACAATAGAGAAACATATTTCTAGATTTCACAAGTTCTTCTAAAGTTTTATAACAATGTGGTGAACAATAGAGAAACATATTTCTAGATTTCACAAGTTCTTCTAAAGTTTTATAACAATGTGGTGAACAATAGAGAAACATATTTCTAGATTTCACAAGTTCTTCTAAAGTTTTATAACAATGTGGTGAACAATAGAGAAACATATTTCTAGATTTCACAAGTTCTTCTAAAGTTTTATAACAATGTGGTGAACAATAGAGAAACATATTTCTAGATTTCACAAGTTCTTCTAAAGTTTTATAACAATGTGGTGAACAATAGAGAAACATATTTCTAGATTTCACAAGTTCTTCTAAAGTTTTATAACAATGTGGTGAACAATAGAGAAACATATTTCTAGATTTCACAAGTTCTTCTAAAGTTTTATAACAATGTGGTGAACAATAGAGAAACATATTTCTAGATTTCACAAGTTCTTCTAAAGTTTTATAACAATGTGGTGAACAATAGAGAAACATATTTCTAGATTTCACAAGTTCTTCTAAAGTTTTATAACAATGTGGTGAACAATAGAGAAACATATTTCTAGATTTCACAAGTTCTTCTAAAGTTTTATAACAATGTGGTGAACAATAGAGAAACATATTTCTAGTTTTCAAAGTTCTTCTAAAGTTTTATAACAATGTGGTGAACAATAGAGAAACATATTTCTAGATTTCACAAGTTCTTCTAAAGTTTTATAACAATGTGGTGAACAATAGAGAAACATATTTCTAGATTTCACAAGTTCTTCTAAAGTTTTATAACAATGTGGTGAACAATAGAGAAACATATTTCTAGATTTCACAAGTTCTTCTAAAGTTTTATAACAATGTGGTGAACAATAGAGAAACATATTTCTAGATTTCACAAGTTCTATAACAATGTGGTGAACAATAGAGAAACATATTTCTAGATTTCACAAGTTCTTCTAAAGTTTTATAACAATGTGGTGAACAATAGAGAAACATATTTCTAGATTTCACAAGTTCTTCTAAAGTTTTATAACAATGTGGTGAACAATAGAGAAACATATTTCTAGATTTCACAAGTTTCTAAAGTTTTATAACAATGTGGTGAACAATAGAGAAACATATTTCTAGATTTCACAAGTTCTTCTAAAGTTTTATAACAATGTGGTGAACAATAGAGAAACATATTTCTAGATTTCACAAGTTCTTCTAAAGTTTTATAACAATGTGGTGAACAATAGAGAAACATATTTCTAGTTTTCACAAGTTCTTCTAAAGTTTTATAACAATGTGGTGAACAATAGAGAAACATATTTCTAGTTTTCACAAGTTCTTCTAAAGTTTTATAACAATGTGGTGAACAATAGAGAAACATATTTCTAGATTTCACAAGTTCTTCTAAAGTTTTATAACAATGTGGTGAACAATAGAGAAACATATTTCTAGATTTCACAAGTTCTTCTAAAGTTTTATAACAATGTGGTGAACAATAGAGAAACATATTTCTAGATTTCACAAGTTCTTCTAAAGTTTTATAACAATGTGGTGAACAATAGAGAAACATATTTCTAGATTTCACAAGTTCTTCTAAAGTTTTATAACAATGTGGTGAACAATAGAGAAACATATTTCTAGATTTCACAAGTTCTTCTAAAGTTTTATAACAATGTGGTGAACAATAGAGAAACATATTTCTAGATTTCACAAGTTCTTCTAAAGTTTTATAACAATGTGGTGAACAATAGAGAAACATATTTCTAGATTTCACAAGTTCTTCTAAAGTTTTATAACAATGTGGTGAACAATAGAGAAACATATTTCTAGATTTCACAAGTTCTTCTAAAGTTTTATAACAATGTGGTGAACAATAGAGAAACATATTTCTAGATTTCACAAGTTCTTCTAAAGTTTTATAACAATGTGGTGAACAATAGAGAAACATATTTCTAGATTTCACAAGTTCTTCTAAAGTTTTATAACAATGTGGTGAACAATAGAGAAACATATTTCTAGATTTCACAAGTTCTTCTAAAGTTTTATAACAATGTGGTGAACAATAGAGAAACATATTTCTAGATTTCACAAGTTCTTCTAAAGTTTTATAACAATGTGGTGAACAATAGAGAAACATATTTCTAGATTTCACAAGTTCTTCTAAAGTTTTATAACAATGTGGTGAACAATAGAGAAACATATTTCTAGATTTCACAAGTTCTTCTAAAGTTTTATAACAATGTGGTGAACAATAGAGAAACATATTTCTAGATTTCACAAGTTCTTCTAAAGTTTTATAACAATGTGGTGAACAATAGAGAAACATATTTCTAGATTTCACAAGTTCTTCTAAAGTTTTATAACAATGTGGTGAACAATAGAGAAACATATTTCTAGATTTCACAAGTTCTTCTAAAGTTTTATAACAATGTGGTGAACAATAGAGAAACATATTTCTAGATTTCACAAGTTCTTCTAAAGTTTTATAACAATGTGGTGAACAATAGAGAAACATATTTCTAGATTTCACAAGTTCTTCTAAAGTTTTATAACAATGTGGTGAACAATAGAGAAACATATTTCTAGATTTCACAAGTTCTTCTAAAGTTTTATAACAATGTGGTGAACAATAGAGAAACATATTTCTAGATTTCACAAGTTCTTCTAAAGTTTTATAACAATGTGGTGAACAATAGAGAAACATATTTCTAGATTTCACAAGTTCTTCTAAAGTTTTATAACAATGTGGTGAACAATAGAGAAACATATTTCTAGATTTCACAAGTTCTTCTAAAGTTTTATAACAATGTGGTGAACAATAGAGAAACATATTTCTAGATTTCACAAGTTCTTCTAAAGTTTTATAACAATGTGGTGAACAATAGAGAAACATATTTCTAGTTTTCACAAGTTCTTCTAAAGTTTTATAACAATGTGGTGAACAATAGAGAAACATATTTCTAGTTTTCACAAGTTCTAAAGTTTTATAACAATGTGGTGAAAATAGTTTTATAACAATGTGGTGAACAATAGAGAAACATATTTCTAGATTTCACAAGTTCTTCTAAAGTTTTATAACAATGTGGTGAACAATAGAGAAACATATTTCTAGATTTCACAAGTTCTTCTAAAGTTTTATAACAATGTGGTGAACAATAGAGAAACATATTTCTAGTTTTCACAAGTTCTTCTAAAGTTTTATAACAATGTGGTGAACAATAGAGAAACATATTTCTAGATTTCACAAGTTCTTCTAAAGTTTTATAACAATGTGGTGAACAATAGAGAAACATATTTCTAGATTTCACAAGTTCTTCTAAAGTTTTATAACAATGTGGTGAACAATAGAGAAACATATTTCTAGATTTCACAAGTTCTTCTAAAGTTTTATAACAATGTGGTGAACAATAGAGAAACATATTTCTAGATTTCACAAGTTCTTCTAAAGTTTTATAACAATGTGGTGAACAATAGAGAAACATATTTCTAGATTTCACAAGTTCTTCTAAAGTTTTATAACAATGTGGTGAACAATAGAGAAACATATTTCTAGATTTCACAAGTTCTTCTAAAGTTTTATAACAATGTGGTGAACAATAGAGAAACATATTTCTAGATTTCACAAGTTCTTCTAAAGTTTTATAACAATGTGGTGAACAATAGAGAAACATATTTCTAGATTTCACAAGTTCTTCTAAAGTTTTATAACAATGTTGAACAATAGAGAAACATATTTCTAGAGTTCTTATAACAATGTGGTGAACAATAGAGAAACATATTTCTAGATTTCACAAGTTCTTCTAAAGTTTTATAACAATGTGGTGAACAATAGAGAAACATATTTCTAGATTTCACAAGTTCTTCTAAAGTTTTATAACAATGTGGTGAACAATAGAGAAACATATTTCTAGATTTCACAAGTTCTTCTAAAGTTTTATAACAATGTGGTGAACAATAGAGAAACATATTTCTAGATTTCACAAGTTCTTCTAAAGTTTTATAACAATGTGGTGAACAATAGAGAAACATATTTCTAGATTTCACAAGTTCTTCTAAAGTTTTATAACAATGTGGTGAACAATAGAGAAACATATTTCTAGATTTCACAAGTTCTTCTAAAGTTTTATAACAATGTGGTGAACAATAGAGAAACATATTTCT
The DNA here is from genome assembly GCF_004210375.1 of Tachypleus tridentatus. Taxonomy (NCBI): domain Eukaryota; kingdom Metazoa; phylum Arthropoda; class Merostomata; order Xiphosura; family Limulidae; genus Tachypleus; species Tachypleus tridentatus. The sequence continues at coordinate 22,111,826 of NC_134828.1, read as the reverse complement.
AGATTTCACAAGTTCTTCTAAAGTTTTATAACAATGTGGTGAACAATAGAGAAACATATTTCTAGATTTCACAAGTTCTTCTAAAGTTTTATAACAATGTGGTGAACAATAGAGAAACATATTTCTAGTTTTCACAAGTTCTTCTAAAGTTTTATAACAATGTGGTGAACAATAGAGAAACATATTTCTAGATTTCACAAGTTCTTCTAAAGTTTTATAACAATGTGGTGAACAATAGAGAAACATATTTCTAGATTTCACAAGTTCTTCTAAAGTTTTATAACAATGTGGTGAACAATAGAGAAACATATTTCTAGTTTTCACAAGTTCTTCTAAAGTTTTATAACAATGTGGTGAACAATAGAGAAACATATTTCTAGATTTCACAAGTTCTTCTAAAGTTTTATAACAATGTGGTGAACAATAGAGAAACATATTTCTAGTTTTCACAAGTTCTTCTAAAGTTTTATAACAATGTGGTGAACAATAGAGAAACATATTTCTAGATTTCACAAGTTCTTCTAAAGTTTTATAACAATGTGGTGAACAATAGAGAAACATATTTCTAGATTTCACAAGTTCTTCTAAAGTTTTATAACAATGTGGTGAACAATAGAGAAACATATTTCTAGATTTCACAAGTTCTTCTAAAGTTTTATAACAATGTGGTGAACAATAGAGAAACATATTTCTAGATTTCACAAGTTCTTCTAAAGTTTTATAACAATGTGGTGAACAATAGAGAAACATATTTCTAGATTTCACAAGTTCTTCTAAAGTTTTATAACAATGTGGTGAACAATAGAGAAACATATTTCTAGATTTCACAAGTTCTTCTAAAGTTTTATAACAATGTGGTGAACAATAGAGAAACATATTTCTAGATTTCACAAGTTCTTCTAAAGTTTTATAACAATGTGGTGAACAATAGAGAAACATATTTCTAGATTTCACAAGTTCTTCTAAAGTTTTATAACAATGTGGTGAACAATAGAGAAACATATTTCTAGATTTCACAAGTTCTTCTAAAGTTTTATAACAATGTGGTGAACAATAGAGAAACATATTTCTAGATTTCACAAGTTCTTCTAAAGTTTTATAACAATGTGGTGAACAATAGAGAAACATATTTCTAGATTTCACAAGTTCTTCTAAAGTTTTATAACAATGTGGTGAACAATAGAGAAACATATTTCTAGATTTCACAAGTTCTTCTAAAGTTTTATAACAATGTGGTGAACAATAGAGAAACATATTTCTAGATTTCACAAGTTCTTCTAAAGTTTTATAACAATGTGGTGAACAATAGAGAAACATATTTCTAGATTTCACAAGTTCTTCTAAAGTTTTATAACAATGTGGTGAACAATAGAGAAACATATTTCTAGATTTCACAAGTTCTTCTAAAGTTTTATAACAATGTGGTGAACAATAGAGAAACATATTTCTAGATTTCACAAGTTCTTCTAAAGTTTTATAACAATGTGGTGAACAATAGAGAAACATATTTCTAGATTTCACAAGTTCTTCTAAAGTTTTATAACAATGTGGTGAACAATAGAGAAACATATTTCTAGATTTCACAAGTTCTTCTAAAGTTTTATAACAATGTGGTGAACAATAGAGAAACATATTTCTAGATTTCACAAGTTCTTCTAAAGTTTTATAACAATGTGGTGAACAATAGAGAAACATATTTCTAGATTTCACAAGTTCTTCTAAAGTTTTATAACAATGTGGTGAACAATAGAGAAACATATTTCTAGATTTCACAAGTTCTTCTAAAGTTTTATAACAATGTGGTGAACAATAGAGAAACATATTTCTAGATTTCACAAGTTCTTCTAAAGTTTTATAACAATGTGGTGAACAATAGAGAAACATATTTCTAGATTTCACAAGTTCTTCTAAAGTTTTATAACAATGTGGTGAACAATAGAGAAACATATTTCTAGTTTTCACAAGTTCTTCTAAAGTTTTATAACAATGTGGTGAACAATAGAGAAACATATTTCTAGTTTTCACAAGTTCTAAAGTTTTATAACAATGTGGTGAACAATAGAGAAACATATTTCTAGTTTTCACAAGTTCTAAAGTTTTATAACAATGTGGTGAACAATAGAGAAACATATTTCTAGTTTTCACAAGTTCTAAAGTTTTATAACAATGTGGTGAACAATAGAGAAACATATTTCTAGATTTCACAAGTTCTTCTAAAGTTTTATAACAATGTGGTGAACAATAGAGAAACATATTTCTAGATTTCACAAGTTCTTCTAAAGTTTTATAACAATGTGGTGAACAATAGAGAAACATATTTCTAGTTTTCACAAGTTCTTCTAAAGTTTTATAACAATGTGGTGAACAATAGAGAAACATATTTCTAGATTTCACAAGTTCTTCTAAAGTTTTATAACAATGTGGTGAACAATAGAGAAACATATTTCTAGATTTCACAAGTTCTTCTAAAGTTTTATAACAATGTGGTGAACAATAGAGAAACATATTTCTAGATTTCACAAGTTCTTCTAAAGTTTTATAACAATGTGGTGAACAATAGAGAAACATATTTCTAGATTTCACAAGTTCTTCTAAAGTTTTATAACAATGTGGTGAACAATAGAGAAACATATTTCTAGATTTCACAAGTTCTTCTAAAGTTTTATAACAATGTGGTGAACAATAGAGAAACATATTTCTAGATTTCACAAGTTCTTCTAAAGTTTTATAACAATGTGGTGAACAATAGAGAAACATATTTCTAGATTTCACAAGTTCTTCTAAAGTTTTATAACAATGTGGTGAACAATAGAGAAACATATTTCTAGACAAGTTTCACAAGTTCTAGATTTCACAAGTAAAGTTTTATAACAATGTGGTGAACAATAGAGAAACATATTTCTAGATTTCACAAGTTCTTCTAAAGTTTTATAACAATGTGGTGAACAATAGAGAAACATATTTCTAGATTTCACAAGTTCTTCTAAAGTTTTATAACAATGTGGTGAACAATAGAGAAACATATTTCTAGTTTTCACAAGTTCTTCTAAAGTTTTATAACAATGTGGTGAACAATAGAGAAACATATTTCTAGATTTCACAAGTTCTTCTAAAGTTTTATAACAATGTGGTGAACAATAGAGAAACATATTTCTAGATTTCACAAGTTCTTCTAAAGTTTTATAACAATGTGGTGAACAATAGAGAAACATATTTCTAGATTTCACAAGTTCTTCTAAAGTTTTATAACAATGTGGTGAACAATAGAGAAACATATTTCTAGATTTCACAAGTTCTTCTAAAGTTTTATAACAATGTGGTGAACAATAGAGAAACATATTTCTAGTTTTATTTGGTGAACACATATTTCTAGTTCACAAGTTCTTCTAAAGTTTTATAACAATGTGGTGAACAATAGAGAAACATATTTCTAGATTTCACAAGTTCTTCTAAAGTTTTATAACAATGTGGTGAACAATAGAGAAACATATTTCTAGATTTCACAAGTTCTTCTAAAGTTTTATAACAATGTGGTGAACAATAGAGAAACATATTTCTAGATTTCACAAGTTCTTCTAAAGTTTTATAACAATGTGGTGAACAATAGAGAAACATATTTCTAGATTTCACAAGTTCTTCTAAAGTTTTATAACAATGTGGTGAACAATAGAGAAACATATTTCTAGTTTTCACAAGTTCTTCTAAAGTTTTATAACAATGTGGTGAACAATAGAGAAACATATTTCTAGATTTCACAAGTTCTTCTAAAGTTTTATAACAATGTGGTGAACAATAGAGAAACATATTTCTAGATTTCACAAGTTCTTCTAAAGTTTTATAACAATGTGGTGAACAATAGAGAAACATATTTCTAGATTTCACAAGTTCTTCTAAAGTTTTATAACAATGTGGTGAACAATAGAGAAACATATTTCTAGTTTTCACAAGTTCTTCTAAAGTTTTATAACAATGTGGTGAACAATAGAGAAACATATTTCTAGTTTTCACAAGTTCTTCTAAAGTTTTATAACAATGTGGTGAACAATAGAGAAACATATTTCTAGTTTTCACAAGTTCTTCTAAAGTTTTATAACAATGTGGTGAACAATAGAGAAACATATTTCTAGATTTCACAAGTTCTTCTAAAGTTTTATAACAATGTGGTGAACAATAGAGAAACATATTTCTAGATTTCACAAGTTCTTCTAAAGTTTTATAACAATGTGGTGAACAATAGAGAAACATATTTCTAGTTTTCACAAGTTCTTCTAAAGTTTTATAACAATGTGGTGAACAATAGAGAAACATATTTCTAGTTTTCACAAGTTCTTCTAAAGTTTTATAACAATGTGGTGAACAATAGAGAAACATATTTCTAGTTTTCACAAGTTCTAAAGTTTTATAACAATGTGGTGAACAATAGAGAAACATATTTCTAGATTTCACAAGTTCTTCTAAAGTTTTATAACAATGTGGTGAACAATAGAGAAACATATTTCTAGATTTCACAAGTTCTTCTAAAGTTTTATAACAATGTGGTGAACAATAGAGAAACATATTTCTAGATTTCACAAGTTCTTCTAAAGTTTTATAACAATGTGGTGAACAATAGAGAAACATATTTCTAGATTTCACAAGTTCTTCTAAAGTTTTATAACAATGTGGTGAACAATAGAGAAACATATTTCTAGATTTCACAAGTTCTTCTAAAGTTTTATAACAATGTGGTGAACAATAGAGAAACATATTTCTAGATTTCACAAGTTCTTCTAAAGTTTTATAACAATGTGGTGAAAGTTTTATAACAATGTGGTGAACAATAGAGAAACATATTTCTAGATTTCACAAGTTCTTCTAAAGTTTTATAACAATGTGGTGAACAATAGAGAAACATATTTCTAGATTTCACAAGTTCTTCTAAAGTTTTATAACAATGTGGTGAACAATAGAGAAACATATTTCTAGATTTCACAAGTTCTTCTAAAGTTTTATAACAATGTGGTGAACAATAGAGAAACATATTTCTAGATTTCACAAGTTCTTCTAAAGTTTTATAACAATGTGGTGAACAATAGAGAAACATATTTCTAGTTTTCACAAGTTCTTCTAAAGTTTTATAACAATGTGGTGAACAATAGAGAAACATATTTCTAGATTTCACAAGTTCTTCTAAAGTTTTATAACAATGTGGTGAACAATAGAGAAACATATTTCTAGATTTCACAAGTTCTTCTAAAGTTTTATAACAATGTGGTGAACAATAGAGAAACATATTTCTAGATTTCACAAGTTCTTCTAAAGTTTTATAACAATGTGGTGAACAATAGAGAAACATATTTCTAGATTTCACAAGTTCTTCTAAAGTTTTATAACAATGTGGTGAACAATAGAGAAACATATTTCTAGATTTCACAAGTTCTTCTAAAGTTTTATAACAATGTGGTGAACAATAGAGAAACATATTTCTAGATTTCACAAGTTCTTCTAAGTTTTATAACAATGTGGTGAACAATAGAGAAACATATTTCTAGATTTCACAAGTTCTTCTAAAGTTTTATAACAATGTGGTGAACAATAGAGAAACATATTTCTAGATTTCACAAGTTCTTCTAAAGTTTTATAACAATGTGGTGAACAATAGAGAAACATATTTCTAGATTTCACAAGTTCTTCTAAAGTTTTATAACAATGTGGTGAACAATAGAGAAACATATTTCTAGATTTCACAAGTTCTTCTAAAGTTTTATAACAATGTGGTGAACAATAGAGAAACATATTTCTAGATTTCACAAGTTCTTCTAAAGTTTTATAACAATGTGGTGAACAATAGAGAAACATATTTCTAGATTTCACAAGTTCTTCTAAAGTTTTATAACAATGTGGTGAACAATAGAGAAACATATTTCTAGATTTCACAAGTTCTTCTAAAGTTTTATAACAATGTGGTGAACAATAGAGAAACATATTTCTAGATTTCACAAGTTCTTCTAAAGTTTTATAACAATGTGGTGAACAATAGAGAAACATATTTCTAGATTTCACAAGTTCTTCTAAAGTTTTATAACAATGTGGTGAACAATAGAGAAACATATTTCTAGATTTCACAAGTTCTTCTAAAGTTTTATAACAATGTGGTGAACAATAGAGAAACATATTTCTAGATTTCACAAGTTCTTCTAAAGTTTTATAACAATGTGGTGAACAATAGAGAAACATATTTCTAGTTTTCACAAGTTCTTCTAAAGTTTTATAACAATGTGGTGAACAATAGAGAAACATATTTCTAGTTTTCACAAGTTCTTCTAAAGTTTTATAACAATGTGGTGAACAATAGAGAAACATATTTCTAGATTTCACAAGTTCTTCTAAAGTTTTATAACAATGTGGTGAACAATAGAGAAACATATTTCTAGATTTCACAAGTTCTTCTAAAGTTTTATAACAATGTGGTGAACAATAGAGAAACATATTTCTAGATTTCACAAGTTCTTCTAAAGTTTTATAACAATGTGGTGAACAATAGAGAAACATATTTCTAGTTTTCACAAGTTCTTCTAAAGTTTTATAACAATGTGGTGAACAATAGAGAAACATATTTCTAGATTTCACAAGTTCTTCTAAAGTTTTATAACAATGTGGTGAACAATAGAGAAACATATTTCTAGATTTCACAAGTTCTTCTAAAGTTTTATAACAATGTGGTGAACAATAGAGAAACATATTTCTAGATTTCACAAGTTCTTCTAAAGTTTTATAACAATGTGGTGAACAATAGAGAAACATATTTCTAGATTTCACAAGTTCTTCTAAAGTTTTATAACAATGTGGTGAACAATAGAGAAACATATTTCTAGATTTCACAAGTTCTTCTAAAGTTTTATAACAATGTGGTGAACAATAGAGAAACATATTTCTAGTTTTATTTCACAAGTTTTCTTCTAAAGTTTTATAACAATGTGGTGAACAATAGAGAAACATATTTCTAGATTTCACAAGTTCTTCTAAAGTTTTATAACAATGTGGTGAACAATAGAGAAACATATTTCTAGTTTTCACAAGTTCTTCTAAAGTTTTATAACAATGTGGTGAACAATAGAGAAACATATTTCTAGATTTCACAAGTTCTTCTAAAGTTTTATAACAATGTGGTGAACAATAGAGAAACATATTTCTAGATTTCACAAGTTCTTCTAAAGTTTTATAACAATGTGGTGAACAATAGAGAAACATATTTCTAGATTTCACAAGTTCTTCTAAAGTTTTATAACAATGTGGTGAACAATAGAGAAACATATTTCTAGATTTCACAAGTTCTTCTAAAGTTTTATAACAATGTGGTGAACAATAGAGAAACATATTTCTAGATTTCACAAGTTCTTCTAAAGTTTTATAACAATGTGGTGAACAATAGAGAAACATATTTCTAGATTTCACAAGTTCTATCTAAAGTTTTATAACAATGTGGTGAACAATAGAGAAACATATTTCTAGATTTCACAAGTTCTTCTAAAGTTTTATAACAATGTGGTGAACAATAGAGAAACATATTTCTAGATTTCACAAGTTCTTCTAAAGTTTTATAACAATGTGGTGAACAATAGAGAAACATATTTCTAGTTTTCACAAGTTCTTCTAAAGTTTTATAACAATGTGGTGAACAATAGAGAAACATATTTCTAGATTTCACAAGTTCTTCTAAAGTTTTATAACAATGTGGTGAACAATAGAGAAACATATTTCTAGATTTCACAAGTTCTTCTAAAGTTTTATAACAATGTGGTGAACAATAGAGAAACATATTTCTAGATTTCACAAGTTCTTCTAAAGTTTTATAACAATGTGGTGAACAATAGAGAAACATATTTCTAGATTTCACAAGTTCTTCTAAAGTTTTATAACAATGTGGTGAACAATAGAGAAACATATTTCTAGATTTCACAAGTTCTTCTAAAGTTTTATAACAATGTGGTGAACAATAGAGAAACATATTTCTAGATTTCACAAGTTCTTCTAAAGTTTTATAACAATGTGGTGAACAATAGAGAAACATATTTCTAGTTTTCACAAGTTCTTCTAAAGTTTTATAACAATGTGGTGAACAATAGAGAAACATATTTCTAGATTTCACAAGTTCTTCTAAAGTTTTATAACAATGTGGTGAACAATAGAGAAACATATTTCTAGATTTCACAAGTTCTTCTAAAGTTTTATAACAATGTGGTGAACAATAGAGAAACATATTTCTAGATTTCACAAGTTCTTCTAAAGTTTTATAACAATGTGGTGAACAATAGAGAAACATATTTCTAGTTTTCACAAGTTCTTCTAAAGTTTTATAACAATGTGGTGAACAATAGAGAAACATATTTCTAGTTTTCACAAGTTCTAAAGTTTTATAACAATGTGGTGAACAATAGAGAAACATATTTCTAGATTTCACAAGTTCTTCTAAAGTTTTATAACAATGTGGTGAACAATAGAGAAACATATTTCTAGATTTCACAAGTTCTTCTAAAGTTTTATAACAATGTGGTGAACAATAGAGAAACATATTTCTAGATTTCACAAGTTCTTCTAAAGTTTTATAACAATGTGGTGAACAATAGAGAAACATATTTCTAGATTTCACAAGTTCTTCTAAAGTTTTATAACAATGTGGTGAACAATAGAGAAACATATTTCTAGATTTCACAAGTTCTTCTAAAGTTTTATAACAATGTGGTGAACAATAGAGAAACATATTTCTAGATTTCACAAGTTCTTCTAAAGTTTTATAACAATGTGGTGAACAATAGAGAAACATATTTCTAGATTTCACAAGTTCTTCTAAAGTTTTATAACAATGTGGTGAACAATAGAGAAACATATTTCTAGATTTCACAAGTTCTTCTAAAGTTTTATAACAATGTGGTGAACAATAGAGAAACATATTTCTAGTTTTCACAAGTTCTTCTAAAGTTTTATAACAATGTGGTGAACAATAGAGAAACATATTTCTAGTTTTCACAAGTTCTTCTAAAGTTTTATAACAATGTGGTGAACAATAGAGAAACATATTTCTAGATTTCACAAGTTCTTCTAAAGTTTTATAACAATGTGGTGAACAATAGAGAAACATATTTCTAGTTTTCACAAGTTCTTCTAAAGTTTTATAACAATGTGGTGAACAATAGAGAAACATATTTCTAGTTTTCACAAGTTCTTCTAAAGTTTTATAACAATGTGGTGAACAATAGAGAAACATATTTCTAGATTTCACAAGTTCTTCTAAAGTTTTATAACAATGTGGTGAACAATAGAGAAACATATTTCTAGATTTCACAAGTTCTTCTAAAGTTTTATAACAATGTGGTGAACAATAGAGAAACATATTTCTAGATTTCACAAGTATTTCTAGATTTCACAAGTTCTTCTAAAGTTTTATAACAATGTGGTGAACAATAGAGAAACATATTTCTAGTTTTCACAAGTTCTTCTAAAGTTTTATAACAATGTGGTGAACAATAGAGAAACATATTTCTAGTTTTCACAAGTTCTAAAGTTTTATAACAATGTGGTGAACAATAGAGAAACATATTTCTAGATTTCACAAGTTTCTAAAGTTTTATAACAATGTGGTGAACAATAGAGAAACATATTTCTAGATTTCACAAGTTCTTCTAAAGTTTTATAACAATGTGGTGAACAATAGAGAAACATATTTCTAGATTTCACAAGTTCTTCTAAAGTTTTATAACAATGTGGTGAACAATAGAGAAACATATTTCTAGATTTCACAAGTTCTTCTAAAGTTTTATAACAATGTGGTGAACAATAGAGAAACATATTTCTAGATTTCACAAGTTCTTCTAAAGTTTTATAACAATGTGGTGAACAATAGAGAAACATATTTCTAGTTTTCACAAGTTCTAAAGTTTTATAACAATGTGGTGAACAATAGAGAAACATATTTCTAGATTTCACAAGTTCTTCTAAAGTTTTATAACAATGTGGTGAACAATAGAGAAACATATTTCTAGTTTTCACAAGTTCTTCTAAAGTTTTATAACAATGTGGTGAACAATAGAGAAACATATTTCTAGTTTTCACAAGTTCTTCTAAAGTTTTATAACAATGTGGTGAACAATAGAGAAACATATTTCTAGATTTCACAAGTTCTTCTAAAGTTTTATAACAATGTGGTGAACAATAGAGAAACATATTTCTAGATTTCACAAGTTCTTCTAAAGTTTTATAACAATGTGGTGAACAATAGAGAAACATATTTCTAGATTTCACAAGTTCTTCTAAAGTTTTATAACAATGTGGTGAACAATAGAGAAACATATTTCTAGATTTCACAAGTTCTTCTAAAGTTTTATAACAATGTGGTGAACAATAGAGAAACATATTTCTAGATTTCACAAGTTCTTCTAAAGTTTTATAACAATGTGGTGAACAATAGAGAAACATATTTCTAGATTTCACAAGTTCTTCTAAAGTTTTATAACAATGTGGTGAACAATAGAGAAACATATTTCTAGATTTCACAAGTTCTTCTAAAGTTTTATAACAATGTGGTGAACAATAGAGAAACATATTTCTAGATTTCACAAGTTCTTCTAAAGTTTTATAACAATGTGGTGAACAATAGAGAAACATATTTCTAGATTTCACAAGTTCTTCTAAAGTTTTATAACAATGTGGTGAACAATAGAGAAACATATTTCTAGTTTTCACAAGTTCTTCTAAAGTTTTATAACAATGTGGTGAACAATAGAGAAACATATTTCTAGTTTTCACAAGTTCTTCTAAAGTTTTATAACAATGTGGTGAACAATAGAGAAACATATTTCTAGTTTTCACAAGTTCTTCTAAAGTTTTATAACAATGTGGTGAACAATAGAGAAACATATTTCTAGATTTCACAAGTTCTTCTAAAGTTTTATAACAATGTGGTGAACAATAGAGAAACATATTTCTAGTTTTCACAAGTTCTTCTAAAGTTTTATAACAATGTGGTGAACAATAGAGAAACATATTTCTAGATTTCACAAGTTCTTCTAAAGTTTTATAACAATGTGGTGAACAATAGAGAAACATATTTCTAGATTTCACAAGTTCTTCTAAAGTTTTATAACAATGTGGTGAACAATAGAGAAACATATTTCTAGATTTCACAAGTTCTTCTAAAGTTTTATAACAATGTGGTGAACAATAGAGAAACATATTTCTAGATTTCACAAGTTCTTCTAAAGTTTTATAACAATGTGGTGAACAATAGAGAAACATATTTCTAGATTTCACAAGTTCTTCTAAAGTTTTATAACAATGTGGTGAACAATAGAGAAACATATTTCTAGATTTCACAAGTTCTTCTAAAGTTTTATAACAATGTGGTGAACAATAGAGAAACATATTTCTAGATTTCACAAGTTCTTCTAAAGTTTTATAACAATGTGGTGAACAATAGAGAAACATATTTCTAGATTTCACAAGTTCTTCTAAAGTTTTATAACAATGTGGTGAACAATAGAGAAACATATTTCTAGATTTCACAAGTTCTTCTAAAGTTTTATAACAATGTGGTGAACAATAGAGAAACATATTTCTAGATTTCACAAGTTCTTCTAAAGTTTTATAACAATGTGGTGAACAATAGAGAATATTTCTAGTATTTTCTAGTTTTCACAATGTGAACAATCTATTTCTAGTTTTCACAAGTTCTTCTAAGTTTTATAACAATGTGGTGAACAATAGAGAAACATATTTCTAGTTTTCACAAGTTCTAAAGTTTTATAACAATGTGGTGAACAATAGAAAACATATTTCTAGAGTTCTTCTAAAGTTTAAACAATGTGGTGAACAATAGAGAAACATATTTCTAGATTTCACAAGTTCTTCTAAAGTTTTATAACAATGTGGTGAACAATAGAGAAACATATTTCTAGATTTCACAAGTTCTTCTAAAGTTTTATAACAATGTGGTGAACAATAGAGAAACATATTTCTAGATTTCACAAGTTCTTCTAAAGTTTTATAACAATGTGGTGAACAATAGAGAAACATATTTCTAGTTTTCACAAGTTCTAAAGTTTTATAACAATAAAGTTTTATAACAATGTGGTGAACAATAGAGAAACATATTTCTAGTTTTCACAAGTTCTTCTAAAGTTTTATAACAATGTGGTGAACAATAGAGAAACATATTTCTAGATTTCACAAGTTCTTCTAAAGTTTTATAACAATGTGGTGAACAATAGAGAAACATATTTCTAGATTTCACAAGTTCTTCTAAAGTTTTATAACAATGTGGTGAACAATAGAGAAACATATTTCTAGATTTCACAAGTTCTTCTAAAGTTTTATAACAATGTGGTGAACAATAGAGAAACATATTTCTAGATTTCACAAGTTCTTCTAAAGTTTTATAACAATGTGGTGAACAATAGAGAAACATATTTCTAGATTTCACAAGTTCTTCTAAAGTTTTATAACAATGTGGTGAACAATAGAGAAACATATTTCTAGATTTCACAAGTTCTTCTAAAGTTTTATAACAATGTGGTGAACAATAGAGAAACATATTTCTAGATTTCACAAGTTCTTCTAAAGTTTTATAACAATGTGGTGAACAATAGAGAAACATATTTCTAGATTTCACAAGTTCTTCTAAAGTTTTATAACAATGTGGTGAACAATAGAGAAACATATTTCTAGATTTCACAAGTTCTTCTAAAGTTTTATAACAATGTGGTGAACAATAGAGAAACATATTTCTAGATTTCACAAGTTCTTCTAAAGTTTTATAACAATGTGGTGAACAATAGAGAAACATATTTCTAGATTTCACAAGTTCTTCTAAAGTTTTATAACAATGTGGTGAACAATAGAGAAACATATTTCTAGATTTCACAAGTTCTTCTAAAGTTTTATAACAATGTGGTGAACAATAGAGAAACATATTTCTAGATTTCACAAGTTCTTCTAAAGTTTTATAACAATGTGGTGAACAATAGAGAAACATATTTCTAGATTTCACAAGTTCTTCTAAAGTTTTATAACAATGTGGTGAACAATAGAGAAACATATTTCTAGATTTCACAAGTTCTTCTAAAGTTTTATAACAATGTGGTGAACAATAGAGAAACATATTTCTAGATTTCACAAGTTCTTCTAAAGTTTTATAACAATGTGGTGAACAATAGAGAAACATATTTCTAGTTTTCACAAGTTCTTCTAAAGTTTTATAACAATGTGGTGAACAATAGAGAAACATATTTCTAGTTTTCACAAGTTCTAAAGTTTTATAACAATGTGGTGAACAATAGAGAAACATATTTCTAGATTTCACAAGTTCTTCTAAAGTTTTATAACAATGTGGTGAACAATAGAGAAACATATTTCTAGATTTCACAAGTTCTTCTAAAGTTTTATAACAATGTGGTGAACAATAGAGAAACATATTTCTAGATTTCACAAGTTCTTCTAAAGTTTTATAACAATGTGGTGAACAATAGAGAAACATATTTCTAGTTTTCACAAGTTCTTCTAAAGTTTTATAACAATGTGGTGAACAATAGAGAAACATATTTCTAGTTTTCACAAGTTCTTCTAAGTTTTATAACAATGTGGTGAACAATAGAGAAACATATTTCTAGTTTTCACAAGTTCTTCTAAAGTTTTATAACAATGTGGTGAACAATAGAGAAACATATTTCTAGTTTTCACAAGTTCTTCTAAAGTTTTATAACAATGTGAGAAACATATTTCTAGTTTTCACAAGTTCTTCTAAAGTTTTATAACAATGTGGTGAACAATAGAGAAACATATTTCTAGATTTCACAAGTTCAAAGTTTTATAACAATGTGGTGAACAATAGAGAAACATATTTCTAGATTTCACAAGTTCTTCTAAGTTTTATAACAATGTGGTGAACAATAGAGAAACATATTTCTAGAACAAGTTCTTTTTATAACAATGTGGTGAACAATAGAGAAACATATTTCTAGATTTCACAAGTTCTTCTAAAGTTTTATAACAATGTGGTGAACAATAGAGAAACATATTTCTAGATTTCACAAGTTCTTCTAAAGTTTTATAACAATGTGGTGAACAATAGAGAAACATATTTCTAGATTTCACAAGTTCTTCTAAAGTTTTATAACAATGTGGTGAACAATAGAGAAACATATTTCTAGATTTCACAAGTTCTTCTAAAGTTTTATAACAATGTGGTGAACAATAGAGAAACATATTTCTAGATTTCACAAGTTCTTCTAAAGTTTTATAACAATGTGGTGAACAATAGAGAAACATATTTCTAGATTTCACAAGTTCTTCTAAAGTTTTATAACAATGTGGTGAACAATAGAGAAACATATTTCTAGATTTCACAAGTTCTTCTAAAGTTTTATAACAATGTGGTGAACAATAGAGAAACATATTTCTAGATTTCACAAGTTCTTCTAAAGTTTTATAACAATGTGGTGAACAATAGAGAAACATATTTCTAGATTTCACAAGTTCTTCTAAAGTTTTATAACAATGTGGTGAACAATAGAGAAACATATTTCTAGATTTCACAAGTTCTTCTAAAGTTTTATAACAATGTGGTGAACAATAGAGAAACATATTTCTAGATTTCACAAGTTCTTCTAAAGTTTTATAACAATGTGGTGAACAATAGAGAAACATATTTCTAGATTTCACAAGTTCTTCTAAAGTTTTATAACAATGTGGTGAACAATAGAGAAACATATTTCTAGTTTTTCAAAGTTTTATAACAATGTGGTGAACAAGTTTTCTAAAGTTTTATAACAATGTGGTGAACAATAGAGAAACATATTTCTAGATTTCACAAGTTCTTCTAAAGTTTTATAACAATGTGGTGAACAATAGAGAAACATATTTCTAGATTTCACAAGTTCTTCTAAAGTTTTATAACAATGTGGTGAACAATAGAGAAACATATTTCTAGATTTCACAAGTTCTTCTAAAGTTTTATAACAATGTGGTGAACAATAGAGAAACATATTTCTAGATTTCACAAGTTCTTCTAAAGTTTTATAACAATGTGGTGAACAATAGAGAAACATATTTCTAGTTTTCACAAGTTCTTCTAAAGTTTTATAACAATGTGGTGAACAATAGAGAAACATATTTCTAGTTTTCACAAGTTCTAAAGTTTTATAACAATGTGGTGAACAATAGAGAAACATATTTCTAGATTTCACAAGTTCTTCTAAAGTTTTATAACAATGTGGTGAACAATAGAGAAACATATTTCTAGATTTCACAAGTTCTTCTAAAGTTTTATAACAATGTGGTGAACAATAGAGAAACATATTTCTAGATTTCACAAGTTCTTCTAAAGTTTTATAACAATGTGGTGAACAATAGAGAAACATATTTCTAGATTTCACAAGTTCTTCTAAAGTTTTATAACAATGTGGTGAACAATAGAGAAACATATTTCTAGATTTCACAAGTTCTTCTAAAGTTTTATAACAATGTGGTGAACAATAGAGAAACATATTTCTAGATTTCACAAGTTCTTCTAAAGTTTTATAACAATGTGGTGAACAATAGAGAAACATATTTCTAGATTTCACAAGTTCTTCTAAAGTTTTATAACAATGTGGTGAACAATAGAGAAACATATTTCTAGATTTCACAAGTTCTTCTAAAGTTTTATAACAATGTGGTGAACAATAGAGAAACATATTTCTAGATTTCACAAGTTCTTCTAAAGTTTTATAACAATGTGGTGAACAATAGAGAAACATATTTCTAGATTTCACAAGTTCTTCTAAAGTTTTATAACAATGTGGTGAACAATAGAGAAACATATTTCTAGATTTCACAAGTTCTTCTAAAGTTTTATAACAATGTGGTGAACAATAGAGAAACATATTTCTAGATTTCACAAGTTCTTCTAAAGTTTTATAACAATGTGGTGAACAATAGAGAAACATATTTCTAGATTTCACAAGTTCTTCTAAAGTTTTATAACAATGTGGTGAACAATAGAGAAACATATTTCTAGATTTCACAAGTTCTTCTAAAGTTTTATAACAATGTGGTGAACAATAGAGAAACATATTTCTAGTTTTCACAAGTTCTTCTAAAGTTTTATAACAATGTGGTGAACAATAGAGAAACATATTTCTAGTTTTCACAAGTTCTTCTAAAGTTTTATAACAATGTGGTGAACAATAGAGAAACATATTTCTAGTTTTCACAAGTTCTAAAGTTTTATAACAATGTGGTGAACAATAGAGAAACATATTTCTAGATTTCACAAGTTCTTCTAAAGTTTTATAACAATGTGGTGAACAATAGAGAAACATATTTCTAGTTTTCACAAGTTCTTCTAAAGTTTTATAACAATGTGGTGAACAATAGAGAAACATATTTCTAGATTTCACAAGTTCTTCTAAAGTTTTATAACAATGTGGTGAACAATAGAGAAACATATTTCTAGTTTTCACAAGTTCTTCTAAAGTTTTATAACAATGTGGTGAACAATAGAGAAACATATTTCTAGATTTCACAAGTTCTTCTAAAGTTTTATAACAATGTGGTGAACAATAGAGAAACATATTTCTAGATTTCACAAGTTCTTCTAAAGTTTTATAACAATGTGGTGAACAATAGAGAAACATATTTCTAGATTTCACAAGTTCTTCTAAAGTTTTATAACAATGTGGTGAACAATAGAGAAACATATTTCTAGATTTCACAAGTTCTTCTAAAGTTTTATAACAATGTGGTGAACAATAGAGAAACATATTTCTAGATTTCACAAGTTCTTCAAAGAGTTTTATAACAATGTGGTGAACAATAGAGAAACATATTTCTAGATTTCACAAGTTCTTCTAAAGTTTTATAACAATGTGGAGAAACATATTTCTAGAACAATGTGGTGAACAATAGAGAAACATATTTCTAAAGTTTTATAACAATGTGGTGAACAATAGAGAAACATATTTCTAGTTTCACAAGTTCTAAAGTTTTATAACAATGTGGTGAACAATAGAGAAACATATTTCTAGATTTCACAAGTTCTTCTAAAGTTTTATAACAATGTGGTGAACAATAGAGAAACATATTTCTAGATTTCACAAGTTCTTCTAAAGTTTTATAACAATGTGGTGAACAATAGAGAAACATATTTCTAGATTTCACAAGTTCTTCTAAAGTTTTATAACAATGTGGTGAACAATAGAGAAACATATTTCTAGATTTCACAAGTTCTTCTAAAGTTTTATAACAATGTGGTGAACAATAGAGAAACATATTTCTAGATTTCACAAGTTCTTCTAAAGTTTTATAACAATGTGGTGAACAATAGAGAAACATATTTCTAGATTTCACAAGTTCTTCTAAAGTTTTATAACAATGTGGTGAACAATAGAGAAACATATTTCTAGATTTCACAAGTTCTTCTAAAGTTTTATAACAATGTGGTGAACAATAGAGAAACATATTTCTAGATTTCACAAGTTCTTCTAAAGTTTTATAACAATGTGGTGAACAATAGAGAAACATATTTCTAGATTTCACAAGTTCTTCTAAAGTTTTATAACAATGTGGTGAACAATAGAGAAACATATTTCTAGATTTCACAAGTTCTTCTAAAGTTTTATAACAATGTGGTGAACAATAGAGAAACATATTTCTAGATTTCACAAGTTCTTCTAAAGTTTTATAACAATGTGGTGAACAATAGAGAAACATATTTCTAGATTTCACAAGTTCTTCTAAAGTTTTATAACAATGTGGTGAACAATAGAGAAACATATTTCTAGATTTCACAAGTTCTTCTAAAGTTTTATAACAATGTGGTGAACAATAGAGAAACATATTTCTAGTTTTCACTAAGTTCTTAACAGCACCTACTGCGACACCTTAGCTAAACAATGTGGTGAACAATAGAGAAACATATTTCTAGATTTCACAAGTTCTAAAGTTTTATAACAATGTGGTGAACAATAGAGAAACATATTTCTAGATTTCACAAGTTCTATTTTATAACAATGTGGTGAACAATAGAGAAACATATTTCTAGATTTCACAAGTTCTTCTAAAGTTTTATAACAATGTGTTGAGAAACATTTTCTAGTTTACATCTTCAACTTTTTATACCCATGTGGTGCAATAGACATATTTCACCAGGAAGTTCTAGTTGTGAATAATTGTCCATGTTGTAGTAGTTTAATGCGCACCAAAAGAAAACATTTATTAAAGACACGCGCTGCTTCTGGATTCATTTTGTGATAGAAATAAAACTTAGAGATAAAAAGTCGTTTTAAATTTAATATTTTTTTAAAATTTAAAATCTTATTTGACTGTTTTGTAGACAACCGATGCCCTCTCTTCCTTACATATAAACACATACAATATTTTTATTGTCATTAATTTAAATATATATTTTTGAGTACACAGGTAGCAAAACGGACACAAGGTATATATAATGTCCAAGAGACAAAATTAGTTATGCTTTTACCGGGATGAACAACCTTTGTAGATATAATTACGAATCAGCGACATCTAGTTTGTAATATTGAAAGTTTATATTTTGACTGTAGGTTTAACCCAACGTTGATGGACAAGATCTGAAACGTATTTCAAATAGGCTTAAGGCTTACGAAACCATATTATTGCTAGAATAAACTCGTATTAAAACAAAGAAGGAATTTTTGTATTTTACTATAACTGCATGTAGCATGACTTCCGTTCACTTCTGAAATTCGTGGTTTGACAGCTATTTATTTACGAACAGAATTCACGACGCCATTTTATGGACTGTATCACGAAAGATCCATTAATTTTTGCACGCACGTTGTTATAACGATAAACGGAAAGACAATTTTATTTATTTTTTACTAGAAGCGTGTGTAAATGTCTAAAACTCGAGATCCATTATTTATAACAACGCAACCACAATATCCACATTAATTGCACAGGTATATTGATATGAAAGAATCATGTTTTAACAGAAGTATTGTATGACATACCAAGAGCACATTTGGCCTTTTATGCTTTTTTGCGCATTGACACACATGTGGGGTCTGACCCGTGGTTTTATCGTTCGTAACCTTATCCTCGACCGACTGATTGATTATAACATTAAAGGTGCCGCGTCTTTACACAAAGCATGCACGTGCCGCGGGTTTATTCCTCTCTCAAAATTACGAATCGAATTTAAAACAATAACAAAAAAACAAAAACAATAGGTTTAGAAGTAAACAACTTTATCTAATATCACCGCACAACTGAGGAGGGTGGGGGCTTCCTGTTGTACCTTCTGATGCGGTTTACTCACCGAAACAGATATTTTATGCTAACTTTTTGTCTACAACTTCCCGAATACAAATAATGTTTGTTATAAGATACATGATATTGTTTGTGTGTATCGAAACCCTAATTTTAGCGTTCTGAGCACTAAGAATTACCAAAACGTTGCCAGGAGATGTGGTAGAAAATAAATATTATGGAAGTTGCTGCGTATATGATAAACAATCATAAAGAGAGACGCGTGTTATTCAAGTGTAGGAAGGACCCACAAGTGACACTGCAGTGTATATTACAGTTATGAGTAGACACAGTTAAACTAAACGTATGTTACTGTAGTGTAGGAAGGACCCACAAGTGATACTGCAGTGTATATTATAGTTATGAGTAGACACAGTTAAACTAAACGTATGTTACTGTAGTGAAGGAAGGACCCACAAGTGACACTGCAGTGTATATTACAGTCATGAGTAGACACTGTTAAACTAAACGTATGTTAATGTAGTGAAGGAAGGACCCACAAGTGATACTGCAGTGTATATTATAGTTATGAGTAGACACAGTTAAACTAAACGTATGTTACTGTAGTGAAGGAAGGACCCACAAGTATACTGCAGTGTATATTATAGTTATGAGTAGACACAGTTAAACTAAACGTATGTTACTCTAGTGTAGGAAGGACCCACAAGTGACACTGCAGTGTATATTACAGTTATGAGTAGACACAGTTAAACTAAACGTATGTTACTGTAGTGAAGGAAGGACCCACAAGTGATACTGCAGTGTATATTATAGTTATGAGTAGACACAGTTAAACTAAACGTATGTTACTGTAGTGTAGGAAGGACCCACAAGTGACACTGCAGTGTATAGTACAGTTATGAGTAGACACAGTTAAACTAAACGTATGTTACTGTAGTGAAGGAAGGACCCACTAGTGATACTGCAGTGTATATTATAGTTATGAGTAGACACGGTTAAACTAAGTGATTGGTGCTAAAGGGAAGAAAAGTCAAATCACGAAACAGAATGAAATCTATAAACAACAAAAACAAATCATAAAACAACACAGACAAGTCACTAAAGAACAAAAACAAATCATCAAACAACACAGACAAATCACTAAAGAACAAAAACAAATCATAAAACAACACATACAAATCACTAAAGAACAAAAACAAATCATAAAACAACACAGACAAGTCACTAAAGAACAAAAACAAATAATCAAACAACACAGACAAATCACTAAAGAACAAAAACAAATCATAAAACAACACAGACAAGTCACTAAAGAACAAAAACAAATCATAAAACAACACAGACAAATCAGTAAAGAATAAAAACAAATCATCAAACAACACAGACAAATCACTAAAGTACAAAAACAAATCATAAAACAACACAGACAAATCACTAAAGTACAAAAACAAATCATAAAACAACACAGACAAATCACTAAACAACAAAAACAAATCATAAAACAACACAGACAAATCACTAAACAACAAAAACAAATCATAAAACAACACAGACAAATCACTAAATAACAAACGACCATCATCAACTAAAGATAAATCACTAAACGACAGATATTAAATCATTTAACGACAGAAAAGCTCACCAAATGACAGATAATAATCACCAGGGTCAAATACTAATCACCGAGCAAAGAAGATACGTCACTGGATGACAACGATGAATCCTAGATGAATGAAAACTGAGTTATACATTGCTTTGTAAATGGTACCGTGATATGAGTTTTGCCTTCCACTCAACTACCCCTCCAGCGGCTGAGCAATAAGTTTGAAGAGTTAGAAGCCTAAAAAGAGTTTCAATACCCGTGGTCTGCACAATCAAAATATGTTTATTTTTTTAATCTTCTATTGGAACTTCAAGGTTCTTGGGGACGATATTTTCAGTGAATTAGTTCAGAGAACGTCGCTACTCTGAAACTGTATCTTGGAAAAGACGCCCTCTTAAACGCAAACACACAAATCTCTAACGCTTACGTTTTAATTTATTTAATACACTCTCACAGGAACTCTGAGTCGAAGAACTCGACATTATCCAATGGTCTGAACTGTGGTCCGGCACGAGCAGGTGGTTAAGGCGCTTGACTCGCAATCTGAGGGTTGCGGGTTTGATTCTTCATCCCATGCTTGCCCTTTCAGCCGTGAGGGCTTTATAATGTGACGGTCAGTCGTCAAGAATTGGAGGTGAGAGGTGATGATTAGCCGTCTTCCCTCTAGCCTTTAATTGTTAATTTAGGGACGGCTAGCGTAGATGGCTCTCGTGTAGCTTCGCGCGAAATTCAAACCAAATTTATTTAGTTGACATAAAATTAAATCTAGTGAACGTCTAAATTAATTATTAATTAATTAATTATTCTCATCACTGCTTCGTTTGAGTGGTAGTTTCAAATTTACCGATTTTCATATTGGTCTATCATTAGTCACTGCTTCGTTTGAGTGGTAGTTTCAAATTTACCGATTTTCTTATTGGTCCATCATTAGTCACTGCTTCGTTTGAGTGGTAGTTTCAAATTTACCGATTTTCTTATTGGTCTATCATTAGTCACTGCTTCGTTTGAGTGGTCGTTTCAAATTTACCGATTTTCTTATTGGTCCATCATTAGCCAGATAGACTAATTTCATAAACGTCTTCAGAGATCTGAGTTTTCATACTTCCAATGTGTGACAAATCTACAACCTGTTAAAGTGTGAACTCCAAGTTTTATCGTACATGTGATTTCAGGGAAATGCCCAAGTTAAGCCTTTTTATCTTTGTGTACCCCTCTTTAACAACAAAATCTATTATTCGGTCTTTTCTTCTTTAGCCCTTATAGTGCATTTTTATTGATTTCAAATGGAAGCCATGATAATGTACAATCTTGTGATTACTAAAGTTTTTAGTCTTCTTTTCGTGTTGAGAGTTATTTAATACTCTGATTTATCAGTAGAAAAATGTGACATTTCATTACGAGAGTTTCTACTAACGTTTTGTTATTACAATGTTTTCTCTTTTCGTTTTGAAGTCCAAAGCTTGATTTGTCCTGGGAAGAAAAAGCCATTCTAATACAAAAGCGTTCTTTGTTTAACACAGTGTCACGAAATTGTTCTGGTCAAATAACAAAAACAAACTGGAAGACGTATTTTGTTTATAGGCTTGGCATGGCCAGGTTGATTAAGGCGTTCAACTCGTAATCTGAGGGGCGTGGGTTCGAATCCTCGTCGCACCAAACATGGTCGCCCTTTCAGCCGTGAGCGCGTTATGATGTTACAGTCAATCCCACTATTCGTTGGTAAAAGAGCAACCCAAAAGTTTGCAGTGGGTGGTGATGACTAGCTGCCTTCCCTCTAGTCTTACACTGCTACATTAGTGACGGCTAACACAGATAGCCCTCGTGTATCTTTGCGCGAAATTAAAAACAAACAAACAATATAAATAGCATACCTTATTATTTGCTCTAGTTTGTATATTCTATAAATACACATCTCAATATATTGTAACACCACAGTCAAAGTGTCAAACCTATGATAAAATAATAGGTTGCAGCTAATTCTAACAACGGTTATTTCAACAGAAACGTTCATTGTTCACATTTTTGTACCGTGAATTATTAGATGTTTAACAGTTTCGAATACCATCACTGATGAGTTGATCTAGAACAAAACTTAAAGCTTACGTAAGAAGGTTTTTGAAAACTTGTAATAGGTATTTTTCCGAAGTCGCCTTCGGCCAATGATAACACTTCAAATGAATTGCTTATTTTTATACGATGTACAGTTTACCGAAAATCTGCTTTACAATCAAATTAAAGTGTTTTTTTTTATTCTTAGCGACCCCTAGTATCCATTTTATGTACTAAATAGTGCACCTGCTAACTAACATTAAAATGGTTTCTTACGCAAACCATAAAGTCTCTTTTACTACGTTAATAGGTTTGGATTCTACCATTAATTTCATTTATACAGAACTTCATCAAATTTTAAACGAACCAGTAGATTGGTTTTTTTTGTTTTGAATTCCGCGCAAAGCTGCACGAGGGGTATCTGCGCTAGCCGTCACTAATTTAGTAGTGTAAGACTAAAGCTAGTCATCACCACCCATCCCAACTTTTGGGCTACTTTTATTACCAACGAATAGGGGGATTGGCCGTAACATTATAATGCCATCACGGCAAAAAGGTCCAGCATGTTTGGTGTTACGGTAATTCGAACCCACGACAATCAGATTACGAGCCGAACCAGTAGGTAATCGGGGAGTATTAATACACCCGTTCTCTTGTGACCAATCATAATCTCATATTTTCCACCTTTTCGTAGTACCTAAGAATAAATAATTAAACTTTCTGTGACTCTTATTACTTATAATTCAGTCAATAGTTTATCGATTTAAATCATGTGTCGTGCAATATGTTTTTGTTTAATGCAAACCCATGTAACAGATTGAATTATATCAATCGCTGGAATCGAACACCAAATTTAAGCGTTATAAGTCTATGACCTTATCGCTGGCCCACCGGGATGACTTAAATAAGTGAAACAGCACCGTTTGTTTTTGTGTTTTTGTGGCTATCTGCTGCGTCTACCGAGGGGAATCGAACCCCTGATTTTAGCATTTTAAATCCGTAGACATACCACTGTCTCAGCAGGGAGACGAAATAGTACCGATAAATTATTTAGTAAATTTAATATTTCAACTGGAAGGGTTGGGGAGATCCTGAGTAAGTAAAATTATATTCTGGTTTCGGTGTTCCAAATATGCCAACAGGTAATTAATTATTCATGTTTAATTTGTTTTCAAAAATTGCAAATGTATATAAAGAAATACCAGTTATGGTGATACGTTAAATTTCGTAGTTTTTTTTTTTTTGTATTAAACTCTCTTTCATGACATGTTAATCACGTGCAAAATAAGAATCATCGAGTTACAAGATCCACTAATCATTTACAAAGGCTTAGCAACCTACAGCAGGCTATAAACTTGTGTGAGAGTTGTCTTAGTTCAGGACATATAATTTATTTATTGTTCAATGATTTAGTAAAAATAAGTTTATGATATTGTTTCTATGTAGTAGGCCAGGCATGGCCAAACGTGTTAAGGCGTGCGACTCGTAATCTGAGGGTTGCGGGTTCGAATTCCGGTCGCACCAAACATGCTCGGCCTTTCAGCCATGAAGGTGTTGTAATTAGACGGTCAGTCCCACTATTCGTTGGTAAAAGAGTAGCCCAAGAGCTGGCGGTGGGTGGTGATGACTAGTTGCCTCTCCTCTCGTCTTACACTGCTAAATTAGGGACGGCTAGCGCAGATAGTAGCTCTCGTGTAGCTTTGCGCGAAATTCCAATCAAACGAAAAACCCACAAAATCGAGACGACTGTACTACACTGACTAAAACAATTACCAAATAACGCCTTATACTGGCAACACGATACATAATCCACCAGTTAATGAAATCCATAATAAAAGATCCACAGACACAAATACGCAGGATAATAAGTTACTCATATCCAAACTACATGACAGCAGCAATCAAATAAAATTAATGGACATGGCTCTAAGGACACCAGAAACATGATAGAAACTTCCATTATCAGCACGCCAACAACAACAACAAAATTAAAAATAGATCAGGATCTATCCTTATCCTCCTAGATCCATAGAAAGGATCTAAATATCGATCCAGAACGTTTACATCAACGTAAGAAGTGAGAAAGAAGTTGGATAATTGGTATATTTACTGCTGTACTAGAAAAATAATTATTGCACAGACCTGATAAATTAAACTTTGAGGAAATTATTGTAGTTTTAATAATGGGGATTTTATAATTCAGCTACGAAGATTTCGAAAATAACATTAATTTTTTCTATCATATGAGGATTTTTTACATATCGGGAACTAGAAAACTTTTACTTAGATCAAATTATTTTTTTTACGTTTACCATAACGAACGTTATTATTATTATTATGTTTTGGTTCCAGAAAGATTGATGGGACTCTCACGTCGCGACTGGTCTAGAGAAATCTATAACCAGTGGTTGTCAACATTTTAAACATAACAAAATGTGACCCGATTTTAGCGAAAATAATTTACTTGTGTAAAAGTACGTCTGATGTTTCGTGAAAAATATGTAAGCTATGGAGAACAATGGTTTGGTTTGTTTTGAATTTCGCGCAAAGCTACTCGAGGCTATCTGCCCTAGCCATCCCTTATTTAGCAGTGTAAGACTAGAGGGAAGGCATATAGTCATCACCACCCACCGCCAACTCTTGGGATACTCTTTTACCAAAGAATAGTGGGATTGATCGTCACATTATAACGCTCCCACCACTGAAAGGGCGAACATGTTTGTTGCGACGGGGATTCGAACCCGCGATCCTCAGATTAGGAGTCGAGTACCTTAATCACCTGGTTATGCCGGGCGAGAAAAATATACAACATTTTCGGATATAGCGTATAGATATTACTGTTGAACATGTAAAAATTTCAAGACAATAAAACCACCACCGGCCTATGTAATCTTTAACGCTATAGTTTAATGTACATTTCAAGTATACGATCATTTTATACTGGAACTTTACTAAGTTTATATTGTATTTATGTGCTATTTATTTATTTATTTATTTATATTTTCACGATTAT
Organism: Tachypleus tridentatus; assembly: GCF_004210375.1. NCBI lineage: Eukaryota > Metazoa > Arthropoda > Merostomata > Xiphosura > Limulidae > Tachypleus > Tachypleus tridentatus. The sequence goes on along the minus strand of NC_134828.1, from coordinate 22,085,901 downwards.
AATCGCAGATTTAAAAATGGCTGTGATTTTTAATGTCGAGTTTATATGTTTCAACTATTATTCAAAAGAGTGTTTTATGTTAAGAAAAATCTGAAATACCCGTTATTAAGTTTAAACTTTATTAAAACAATGCAAGTTTAGCACCAAACACACGATTCAAAGTAATAACCTGAACATAAACTTTATCTAAAAAGTTTATAATTATAATAAATTTTATTCATAAATAACGTTTACAGTTTGTTTTCCATCTACCAACGGCCCGGCATGGCCAATCGTGTTAAGGCGTGCGACTCGTAATCTGAGGGTCGCGGGTTCGCATCCCGGTCACGCCAAACATGCTCCCCCTTTCAGCCGTGGGGGCGTTATAATGCTACGGTCAATCCCACTATTCGTTGGTAAAAGAGTAGCCCAAGAGTTGGCGGTGGGTAGTGATGATTAGCTGCCTTCCCTCTAGTCTTACACTGCTAAATTAGGGACGGCTAGCATAGATAGCCCTCGAGTAGCTTTGTGCGAAATTCCAAACAAACAAACAAAACAAACCATCTACCAACAAATAAAGATGTTGAGATGGTCCCATCTTTGAACATCCTACGTCTCGTTTCTTTTTGTTTTGTTTTTTTGAATTTCGCACAAAGCTACACGAGAGCTATCTGCGCTAGCCGTCCCTAATTTAGCAGTGTAAGATTAGAGGGAAGGCAGCTGGTCATCACCACCCACCGCCAACTCTTGGGCTACTCTTTTACCAACGAATAGTGGGATTGACCGTCACATCATAACGCCCCTACAGTTGACAGGGCGAGCATGTTTAGTGCGATGAGGAATCGAACCTGTGACCCTCAGATTACGAGTGGAACGCCTTAACCAACCTGGCCATGTCGGGCCTGAAATACAGAATAAAACAATTTAATACATATGTACACCGTGTATTTTGTTTTGTACGTGGACAATCAGGATGTGAATTTTGTCATATTGTATATCTGTCGGTAATATCTGTATATATATATGTTTTAATATATGTTATGGTCTTTCTTTCATCATTTCACTGTTAAAACACTTTTATTGATGATATGACATATAATATTTCAATGGCTTATTTGTTTAAGCGCAAGGCTACACCAGCGGCTATTTGTGCACTGTTCACCATGGCGAATCGATTAGATGTTTAAATACCGTAAGCCGGTTAACTCGCTGATGATTCACCGGAAAATATTTGTGTAGTTTATCTCCTTGCTAATGCTCACTGCAGCTATATATCGTACAGTCTCTTCAGTTGCAGCGAAAATGTAGCAGGAAAAGTTAAAGAGTTATTATTACATACTCGCTGCAAGTTGTTAACATAATTTCTAAATTACATTTTTTTTTTAAACTGCAACCAAGTTTCACGTCGTATCTCGAGTGCAAAACTCACGAACGAAAGTCCACCGAACTAATCATTAGAGCCACTGCAGATTAAGATAAGATTGAATTTATTATACCTAAATGACTTCTGGAGGACGTAACGAGTGGAAGCAATTTCTGCATTTAAATCCAACAATGAACTTCGTGTGCTAAGTCGGATGTTCTTAATGTATCATCAGCTGTATATAAATGTTACACACACACGCAAGTAAGTAGAAACAACGACAGCGTAAACTGTCTCCATAATGGAATTATCACTCATAAAACAACGTGGAGCAAAGATGACGCAGTTTGAAGAAATAGACTTCAACTTATTTGATATTATGACTTAAAAACGAATCTGGCATGACATCTGGTGGTTAGGGCACTTGACTGTCAATTTGCGGGTCGCGTGTCCGAATACCGTCACCGAACATGCTCGTTCTGTCAGCTGGAGAGACGTTATAATGTGATGGGCAATACCACTAATTGTTGGTAAAGAGCAGCCCAAGAGATAGAAGTGGGTGCTGTTTACAAGATGAAACCCCTGTAGCTTGTAAACTTTTAAATTAGGAACGGTTAACGTGGATAGTCTTCGAGTAGCTTTGAGTGACATTCGAGAGACAAACAGACAAATGAAGTTGTCAGCATGTCAGACGGGAATCTTGTTTCTTATCATTTAACGAAATGTTTCGATATACGAATTGATAAAACTGGCTGCTATCCAGGTCTTCTATCCCGAGGACGAATAAGATTTTTATTTTATTATCCACTGATTTCGAACCCAGTTGTTAGTTTCAATTTGCTTGTTTTTAATCATAAAACTACATAGTGGTCCACCTGTGCTGTGTCCACCATGGGTTTCGAATCCAGGTTTTTAGAGTGATCAGCCTGCAGATTTACCAATGATCCACCGCCAGGGGTCACTCTATGGTTCGGTTAGTGTGTCGGATTTTGGAGCAAATGGCCGGTGGTTTACATCCAGTTATAGACACGATCCCTTTTTATCACTTTTAAAATACCATCTATATTCACCAGTCTTAAACATACTCGTTACTTCCAAACACCATCTACATGTTTTAATTTAAAACATCATATGTATTTCCTACTTCCAAACACCGTTTACATTCGTTTGTATCTTTCAACATATATATACATTAATCAGTTTCAAACGCATCTACATTCATCACTTTCAGGCATAGCTTTCATTTAATACTTTCAAACACAACCAACATTGAATACTTTCAAACACCGTATACATTTATTGCTTTCAGACGCCATCTATATTTATCACTTTGAAACACTATCTACATTTATTGCTTTCAAGCGCCATCTATGTTCATCACGTTTAAACACTATCTACATTGATTACTTACAAACATCATCCATATTCATTACTTTCGAACACCATTTACATTTATTGCTTTCACCAATTAAGGCAGAGGTTTGTTTACTTTCACGTGCTAAGAGATTAAAAGATTCAAGACAACTAAGAAGACATTAACTCCTGGTCCTGATCAGTTGGGTCAATATTTCAACAATGAAATAAAACGATTGTAATAAAACTATTAAGTAGATAAAACTATGATGACTGTTTGGATTAGACTATTGGGTTGTCTATAGAGCGCGATCTAGTGGTCATGTTGTAAGACTTTTAATCTAAGGCGCTGCGGTTTATGTTCTGTTACCACCAAATGAAAACCTTGCACCGCAATTTGGGTCGTGCGTTATAAGAACTACGGTGAAACTTCACTATTTAGTCCACTAAGAATAATCTATGACGGTAGGTTATGTTTACTGGTTGCCTCCCGTTAGTTTATGACTTTAAAATTAGTGACGGATAGAACAAAAAACTCTCGAAAAGAAATTTTTATCATATATTCTAAACGTCTTCGTTGACGTACGAATTTTCCTATAAACAGTCAAATATATTTCGTATAACAATGATGTACGTTAATATCTGAATCTTGTTTGTTCCGAAACTTACCAAACAATGCATTTTAATTTCAGAAAGGTGTATGTTAGCGAAATGTAGTGGTTAGGCTTATCGTATTAATTTCCCACTCATAAGGACCCAGAGATTGGCTTAGGTATTTTAAAATTAATCATGTTAACACAACGTTGGGTCGTGTACGAGATATTTCAAGCGTTTGTGGAGGGTGACATACCATGGATTCCAAAGCGGCTTCTCTAGTCATTGATTGGCTTTCAAGAATACTTGTAGATAATTATTGAAGTGTAATGAAATCCCTCCACTCTGGAGAATCTCTGAAGCTCCAGCCATGTTTCCCTCTGTGAGGTCTCCATTATTCATTTTATATATAGCAACGACTCGAAAGTAATTACCAAGCCTAACGTGACAAACTGGTGGACGAAATCCGTTAATCACGCGTGAGGTTTGAAGAATTTATACTGAGGGTAAGTTAAGTTCAGAATTTTTCTAAAGCGTGTTCTTTGTTGTTTTTTTTCATATAAAAAAGATGATTTGTGTATACGTAAGGTATAAACCACTTTCAGTTTTACCTGAAATGAAAAATATGGAACTTCTTGTACTGTTTTTCTTTTCCTTCAACTTCCTCTAGCTTTCCTCAATGTCCCTAACTGGGACGGCAGTAAGTCTACGGATTTACAACGCTGAAATCAGGGGTTCGATTCCTCTTGATGGAAACAGCAGATAGCCCGATGTGGTTTTGTTATAAGAAAAACACACATGCAGGCGTTTATAACACCACGAAATATGAAGTAAAGAGTTCTACATCAAAATACTACGATAAATGATGGGATTTCTTGTCTCCAAATTATTCGCGCGCACTTGAAAGTACGTGGACTGTGACCAGTTAAAATGGACTTTCATAACATAAAGCGAGAAATACGAGGAAGGTACTTTATCAAACTTCGTATCCAAAAGTCTTTTTATTACTATTTTTAATAAATGTTATTGTTAAATCAGTTGGTTATTGCAATGAGTTGGTTTGTATTGAATTTCGCGCAAAGCTACAAGAGGGCTATCTGCGCTAGCCGTTCCTGATTTAACAGTGTAAGACTAGAGGGAAGGCAGCTATTCATCACTACCCACCGCCAACTCTTGGGCTACTCTTTTACCAACGAATAGTGGGATTGACCGTCACTTTATAACGCCCCCACGGCTGAAATGGCGAGCATGTTTGGTGTGATGATATACAGACAGACATACAAGGGTTGAGCCATATTCTCTTTGCACCAATGGTCATCATTACACATAACTGTTTGTGTATTTAAGTAACTGTGATACTTGTTACAACTAACACGACAGTAATTTCCTAACAGCCAGAAGGAAAACATTCGAAGCGTATCAGATCTTGTTACTACATCTGATGTAAGCGTAGATCTATTCTTTATTGGCTTTATTGGATAGGTGATGGCATTAATTTGACATATAAAGAAGTAGGTAGAAAACTATACAACGAACAGACTGGCTAACACAAAATAATATTGGATAGGAACGAATACAGGTGGTAAGAGAACCATATAAACTATAGATTGGCTAACACAAAATAAGATTGGATATAAGCAAATATAGGTGGTGAGAGAACCATATAAACTACAGACTGAATATAAGCGAATATAGGCCCGGCATGTGTTAAGGCGTGCGACTCGTAATCTGAAAGTTGCTCACCCTTTCAGCTGCTGGGAGCGTTATAATGTGACGATCAATCCCACTGTTCGTTGGTAAAAGAGTAGCCCAAGAGTTGGCGGTGGGTGGTGATGACTAGCCGCCTTCCCTCTAGTCTTACACTACCAAATTAGAGACGGCTAGCACAGATAACCCTCGAATAGCTTTGTGCGAAATTCAAAACAAACATGGTAAGAGAACCATATAAGCTACAGGTTGGCTAGCACAGGTATCCCGATGTGGCTCTGCTATAAGAAAACACACACAAACACAAAATGAGAGTGGACATAAACGAATACAGGTGGATAGAAAACCATACAATCGACATATCGGTAGACAAAAGATAAGAGTAGGTATAAACATGTATAAGTGGTAAGGAAACTACATAATTTACAGTTCGTGTGACATAAAATAGGTTTGTATATAAACGTATACAGGTTGTAAGAGAACCATAGCATTATAAGTCCGCAGACATACCGCTGATCTACTGGGGGACGTTTGTAGGGACAAAATACGTTTGGATATGAGCAAACATACGTGGTGAGAAAACCGTAAAAACCCATGATTTACTGTTTTCCAGCTACCTATACGCTTGTATGAAAATTTAGTTTTGTGTCTATATAATACAAAGATACTTTAATTTATTTAACAATTATTCCACAATATTCTGGATACATTTTATTTCGACACAAATATAAGTATTTGATTTATTGAATGTTTTTAAATCATGCTTCAGTATAATCAATTCTTCACATAGCCTCCTGGTAACAATGTTTTCATTACCTTCTTGTTTCTATATATATTTGTCACCAACCGTTTTCTTTTAGCCTATCTTACGTAATACTTTCGTCTAACCAGCTATCTTCGTTCTATGATTAACGAGGTTCCTCTTTCTTTCATTCTTTCGCCTTTCCACCAATTTTTCGTCGCAACTTTTAACAATACATTTCTTCTTTACCTTTGTTTCAATCAATTTACCGAAACGTCTGTTTTCTTCATGTTGTACGTTCTATTAAAGTACCTTTCTTTAATCTTTTCAGTATCTTCCATTTCTCTTCCTATATTCTTAACCATTAACTCAGACACGTGTCAATGAGCGATGTTCCTCACGAGGTTTTAGTGAAGAGGATTTTCTGGAGTTTAGTTGATGGATCAAGGAATGTGACAACAGTCTTGGCTGTGCTAAGTCCTTTTATTACCGTACTGTTGCTAGAGCGACGCTCCAGTGCTCAATACGGGTTCACCAAAAACAAAACATTTAACGCTTCGACAGAAATAGTGTGGTTACTAACTCCATCGTATTTAATGACACCCTCTGTTTCTCCGAGGTCAGTCAACTGTTTGTTAGGGTCCATCTTTCTTATGGTTTGTGTTTGTAAATTCGCTTCCAAACTCTTTAGCAGGTTTTATTTTTGGCGTGATTCGGTAAAGACTGAAGAAAACTGGGATGTATTCTTTATTTCAGAGATATCATCATAAGTACTACCATTGAACAACAGTTTCAAAATGTCAATTGGCATATTATTAATTGTATTGTAGATAAAATCCAAGCTATCAAAAGCTTGTTTCTTTCCTTGTTATTTAGGCCCGGCATGGCCAGGTGGTTATGACGTTGGATTCGTAATCTGAGGGTGCACCAAACATGCTCGCCCTTTCAGCCGTGGAGGTGTTGTGATGAGATGGTCAGTCCCACTATTCATTATTAAAATGGTAGCCCAAGAGCTGGCGGAAGCTGGTGATACCCTATCAGCAGTGGGGGCATTATAATGGCACGGTCAATTCAACTATTCGTTGTTAAAAGAGTAGCCCAAAATTGGCAGTGATGACTAGCTGCCTTCCCTCCAGTCTTACATTGCTAAATTAGGAACGGCTAGCGCAGATAGCTCTCGTGTAGGTCTGCGCGAAATTCTAAAACAAAGAAATCCTTCTTGTTAAGAGCAAACCTACACAACGAAAACCCGGTTTTTGAAATTATAGATTCTCAAACACCTGATTTAGACAAGGTTGTTTTCTAAGTGGTAAGACAACCAGATATTCAAGTTAATTGAAAGTTTGTTTTTATCATAACAGACACTCAGTAAGTTGGCCAGGTGGTTAGACCAACCGATTGGCAATTCAAAGGCCGTAAGTTTAAATCCCGTCCTCGAACATTCTCATCCTTTCAGCCGTCGGAGCGTTGTAACGTTGCGATCAATCTCACTATTCGTTGGTAAAAAGTAACCCAAGAATTGTTGGTGTGTGGTATTGAACTAACTTCCTTCCATCTATCCTGTTCAAACCAAACAAAACCACGAAACAAAACAGTTTTATGATAATGTAAAAGAAAATCTTTGAGTTCGTTTATTTGTTTGGCACTTCATACAAAGTTACCCGAAGGATATCTGCGCTAGCCGTCCCTAATTTAGCAGTCTAAGACTAGAGGGAAAGCAGCTAGCTAGTCATCACCAGACACTGCCAAATCTTGGGCTACTCTTTACCAACGAATAGTGGGATTGACCGTCACATTATAACGCCCCCACGCCTGAAAGGACGAGCATGTTTGGTGTGATAGGGGTTCGAACCCGCGACCCTTGGATTACGAGTCGAGTGCCTCAATTATCTGGCCATGCTGGGCCTTTATTTCATGTATTACGATATTTAACAAAATAGTTTTCGAGAACACCCGTATGAAAAATCCAACAATATAATTATTGTATGTGACAAATACGGTAACAATTACCTGTTAAGAGTATTTATGTTTAACCGTGAAATATTATCACCAACAACTTGAATAATGACGTCATGGTAACAGATATCACTCTGGTGAATCGTGGAGGTTCCCAGAAGAACCGTCCAAAGTTGAATAGTCTGGATATAATAACCAACTGGTTCTGATTCTTTAAAGTGAAGATCGTTGCTGTGACAACGTTCAAATCCCAAAGAGTGGCGACCGTAGTCATGAATACTGTGTGATATTAAAGGCAGAAACTGTGACAGTGATCTTATACAGAATAGAAGAAATACCTGAGTTCAACAGTTGTTACTGAGTCGTATTCTTACACGAGTAGTGGAAGGTTATGAATAGAAAAGTGTTTTTTTTTTCTTTTTTTTCTTTTTTTTCTTTTGCGCGAAGCTACACGAGGATTAACACGAGACCATCGCTCATTTAGCAGTTTAAAACTAAAGGAAAGGCAGTTAGTCATAATCACCCATCGCCAACTCTTGAATTTCTCTTTTACCAACAAATAATGGGATTGACCGTCACATTATAACGCCCCCACGGCTGAAAGGGCGAGCATGTTTGATGCGACCGGGATACGAACCAGGTCATATGGAAGTAGAGATTGTTCCCTACAGTATCAGTTATCAGCACATACCGCCACAGTTTGTCTTGCTTCGAAATAAATTACGGGACCGACTGAGACGATTATAACGTACCCACTGCTGAAAGTATGGCACGAACCTTGGAGCTTTCGGTACGCAGGCTGGTTACACTAACCGTTGGGCCATCTTGTGTTAGAAGACGTGTTCGTGAATTGTAGTTTGCTATAAACTTGAAGTGTATTTCCTTCTATTTTCGAAACCATATGTTGTTTGATGTATTCACTTTCCCTAATTTTATATATTCGAAAGTAATCAGAGATAATAAATAATTTCTTGATATTTTGAACAAGAGGATATACTTATGTGCCAAGAACGTAAGTTATGTGTTGTTCGAGTTTTTAAAAAAATATTAACTGTTATTACTTTGTGTTTATTTTGTAATTAAGCACAAAGCTGCACAATGAGCTATTTGTGCTCTCTCAACACGGGTATCGAAACACGATTTCTAGCGTTGTAAGTTCGCAGATATTCCGCTGTGCCCCTGGAGGAGCGGGGCAGGTTTCGTGTTGAGTGAAGTTATTTGTTATAAAGCGCTTATTCCGAGAGTAATTTTAACCTCCGTGAATGTTGAATCGCATATTTATGTTCGTATCCCAACAGCTGAGAATACAAAGCTCTTGTCGACAACATATTAAAACTACTGAACATAGTTGAATATCTGAATCACCGTTCTTGTATCTCCCACACCATCTGCGAGAACGAACAATAATGAGTCCCTCGTTGACCTAGATCGAGATAATGCCAAAGTTCATGTTTAACTTGTAAACGAAACCAGTTTAAAACAAAGGCAAGACTTAAAGTTTCGTAATAAAATGTAAAAAAAAGAGAGAGAAATAAAAACTATTCTTTCTTCCTTTGGAAAATGTATTATTTGCATAACGCTTCATTTCCAAAGCACGCCCCGCCCTTTTCTAGACGTATTGCACGTGTCGTTTGTTTTTTTTTAGTTATGTTACAAGATGTATGTTAATCAAATGTGCAGATGAAGAATCCATATCTCGTGAATAATGCAGAGACTGCTTCTGTAATAATGTTATTCGCCTATCAAACTAAAGAGGTTCGGAACTAAAGGGTCGGCATGCACATTATAAAAGGACATCGAACACCGAAGAACATTACAGGTTGATCTAATCCTTTATTTATGTATTCATTGGTTCATGAATATCTTACTGTGCTCGAAAAAATAGATATTTAGAATAATGTAAGTTGAGAGAGAAATAGAACGAAGGAAATAAGTCGCAATAGGCTCCCTTCTTTCTCTCCACGGCGGTGAATCGAACCACGGATTTTAAATTTGGGAGTCCGAAATGTTCCTGATTGTCTACCGAGGAATGACAGGGAAAAGAGTTTCCGGATTTCCCGGATAAACCGGAGTTTTCTTGTGTTCGAAATGTAATTAAACAGAGTACCACCTCTTTATTAATTTAATAAAAGCAACACGGAGCGGCGTGGCCAGATGGTTAGGATACTCGTCTAGTAATTGGAGAGTTAAAGGGTTCGAATCCCCGTCACGCCAAACACGTCACTCCTTTCAACCGTGGGGTTGTTATACGTAACAGTCAATCTCACTGTTCGTTGATAAAAGAGTAGCCCAATAGCTGGCGGTGGATGGTGATGAGCAGCTGCCTTCCGATTAGTCTTACAATACTAACTTAGGGGCGGCTAGCGCAGATAGCCCTCGTATAGTTTTGCTCGAAATGAAAAACAAATGAACAAAATATAGTAATAATTGCATAAATTATTTTTGTGAATATAATAATCTATTTCCCATACAACGAGAATGTGGCTGTACCTTCGTATAACACTTGAATGCAGCATGGTTATGGTAATATGCGAACATAATATTTGTTTGTGGTAATACATTTAAACGAAACAGCTTTTAGTCATATAAGAACGTAACAGTCTCTTCCAATTAAACGTGGACGTAGAAATATATTTCTAGTGGTTTGGCACGCCTTAAGTATCCAGGAGTTAAACGCATTTTGTCTAGGAAAAAAAAATTGTGTCTATTGCTTCGTCACATTAAACTGCGTGACTAGCACTATTAAAGTTTCCGCTTTGAATTTATTTCTAATTTGTACAAAACTATAAGACACGTGGAGCTGACTGAAGTTTAAGTTTTAAGGCACATTTTATCTGTTGGATTTATAGGATGTAATTTGACGCATTCTTTAACCCAGTGTTTCCCTACCGTCGGAACACGAATTGTTCTACTAATGTATACATACCGTGTTTCTCCGATAATAAGACCTACCCATAAAATAAGACCTAGTGTGATTTTTGGGGATAGTTTTAATATAAGCCCTACCCTTAAAATAAGCCCTAGTTAAGAGTGGCAGGAAGAGGAAAGAAATAAAAAAAAATTAATTTATTAATTAGTTTAATAGTTAGTTAATTAGTTTAAGTATTAATCAGTTAGTTTAATAGTTTAATAATAGTTTATTTTAAATGGTTAGTTTAATAGTTTTACTTTGTAACTTCATTTTTTTAATATATTAAAATAAGACATCCCCCCGAAAATAACCCCTAGTGTCATATTTTGGAGTGAAAATTAATATAAGCCCTGTCTTATTTTCGGAGAAACACGGTAGTAAATATGTTACATGGACCCTGTGAAATACTCAAACGATCTATCGAGGCGCAATATAGCTTTTGGGTTGTGGAACATTGCTTCAACAAATATCGTACGGAACAATTTTGAATAAGCTAATCCACAACAGAGGACTGAACTCGATTAATCAAATTCTTTAGAAGTTTGTATTATTTCAAGAAAACAAAAGACCAAACGATTTAATACCATAGGCAAATGTTTTCAATTTTTGTCGCTTTACGAACTCCTTGAAATGAACTTTTACGTTTCTTTCATCAGAAAAGATAAGCAAATTTTTTTGGAAAAAAACAACAACATTGTAATTGGTTTTGATTTTTTATTTAGTTTTTAGGTCATGGAAAATGTTGCGACGCTTGCGAATTGCTTTCTTAGTTTCTTCAATGGATGAAGGTGTATTGATTTGAAAGCAATTATACAATGCATGTATTAGCAAAACAAAAATTTAAACAAATTAAAGTGTCTCGTTTTCATTTGTCAGAAAATTATTTTTTCCCTCTGGCGAGTGCTATGTATTTAGTGTATTTCTCGCTAAAGATAAATAGCTTTTTTTAATTAGTTTTTTTTTAATAATCGAAACTAGCTATTTCCTTGCTCATGATAGGCATGGTATCGAGGAAAAATAAACGTTACAAAAAGGAAAATAACATTCAGTTTCTTACCATTTTGATGAAATAACTGGTATTTGTAATCTGTGCGAGTGGCACTGGCATGGCCTGGTGGCTTAGGCTCGTAATCTGAGGGTCACGGGTTCGAATCCCCGTACACCAAACATGCTCGCCCTTTCAGCCGTAGGGGCGTCATATGTAACGATCAATCCCACTATTCGTTGGTAAAAGAATAGCCTAAGAGTTAGCGGTGGGTGGTGATAAATATCTGCCTTCCCTCTAGTCTTACACTGCTAAATTAGGGACGGCTAGCTCAGATAGCCCTCGTGTAGCTTTGCTCGAAATTCGAAACAAATCAAAACCCAAACCAATGTCAGCGGCACGTTATTTGCACGTATGATAAAATGCCGTTAAAACCTCGAGTGTTCAGATGTAGCCGACTCTTTATTTTAAACCGAATAATGCCTACTGACTGTCACTGTTATAACGCGGTCACAGCTGAAGGAGTGGAATGCAGCTCGTAGCATTGCGCCTCGAATCTTGAACCTTCCGAACGCAGCCAGACGCTAAGCCACGTCCGACTCGTTAATGAAATTTATTCAGTTATGATGCTTTTCACTTATGTACCGTGACCACTTTGAACCTGTATACAATAAAGACTTCATTATCAACAAATTCTAGTTTAGGCTTTTGTTTTCAGCGTCGCAAGGCGCCTTACGCTTTGCTGTAGCCAAGTGCACAACGTTGAGTATCTTTCTATGACCTACTGTAGTTGCTGTAACAAATTCTCCTGTGATATAACCTTGACCACAACTCATTTTCAATGTACCATATTACTTTAAACAATCTTTTGTATTTTACACAACGCAGTTCTTAGATTATCTGTGCTAGTAGTCATTAATTTAGAAGTCATAGACACGAGGGAAAGCTGCTAGTCAACACCACCAACCGCCAAAGTCTTGGGCTGTTCTTTTACCAACGATTAGTGGAATTGCCCGTCACGTTACAACGTCTCCTCCGCTGAAAGGGCTAACATATTCGATAACGGGCTTCGAACCTGCGACCCACAGGTTGCGAGTCAGGTGCTTTAACTGCAAGGTTGTGCCAGTCCAGTTTACAAGAGAAACTTTACACGACGTTGTAGGAACTTCAGTATTTACTGAACCATTCTGGTCAGATGGTAAACATATCTGTTTTGTTTTTAACTTGCATGAACTCTGAAGATACTACATTTACACTTGTCTAGTTCATCTGTCGATCTGACTGTATAACTGTGTAGTCGAAAAGAAACAAAAAGTAATTTTGATTTGTTAAAGAAGGCCTTGTTACCTTTTTAACAGAAAAACTCACAAAATGACATTGAAACAATAACGTCTCTAAAATTTCTGATACACAATTATTTTTGGCTCATTGTTTATCTTTAAGGGTTGACTTACATGAGGTTTGTGGCTTACGTTGAAAGGCCGCTTTAAATGAGGTTTCTTGCTTACCATAAAGGGTTGACATACGTGAGGTTTCTTGCTTGCCATAAAGGGTTGACATACGTGAGGTTTCTTGCTTGCCATAAAGGGTTGACATACGTGAGGTTTCTTGCTTGCCATAAAGGGTTGACTTACGTGAGGTTTGTGGCTTACCTTGAAGGGTTGACTTACGTGAGGTTTGTGGCTTACGTTGAAAGGCCACTTTAAATGAGGTTTCTTACCATAAAGGGTTGACATACGTGAGGTTTCTTGCTTGCCATAAAGGGTTGACTTACGTGAGGTTTGTAGCTTATCTTGAAGGGTTGACTTATGTGAGGTTTGTGGCTTACCTTGAAGGGTTGACTTATGTGAGGTTTGTGGCTTACCTTGAAGGGTTGATTTACGTGAGGTTTGTGGCTTACCTTGAAGGGTTGACTTACTCAGTTATTATTCACATCTTTACTAGTTTTTGCTCTTGTCACAACAAAGACAGTCGCTGTATTTATCGCTTCATAAACTAGGATATATTTGTACCGTTGCTCATATTAAATTATTATATTGTTAACTCTTTATATTTAGTGGTTCAAACCTTTACATAAATTAAAGTTTTAAAAATAGACATTTTAATACACCGGTCCTCCAGTGGGTCAGCGGTGCTTACGGACTTAAAACGTTAAACTTTGGGGCTCGTTCTCTGTGGTGAACAAAGCGCAGATACTCTGTTTTGTAGCTTTGCGCTAAATTAAAAAAAAATAAAAAATAAAAAACACCATACACATAACAAGAAAGTTTAATAAATTACAACAAAACCACTAAAGCACAATTACTTCTTTGTAATCCTGGAAACCAGCGGGAAATATTTTAAAGTGGAAGCGTAATTTTCCAGGATTAGTTTATTATCTAGCATAGACTGACACTGGCTACGTTTGGGAACTCCAAAACATGTTTACCATACAGCTGATTTTGAGAAATTTTGGAGGAGGGCTCACTAGTTGAGAAAATAATATGACCATAATTTGTACGGACTTCCCAGGTGGTAGATTGTTGATTGTCATGTAGTGTACAATAACTGTATATAAAGCTCTGAGATGCTCATTAGAACGTCTAGCTTTTGGCTACAGTCTTATCTTGATTTGTAATTAAAAATCTATGGAAGTTTTCTCGTGTACGTTTAGCGAGCGGCTTATTCTACGTAGATTTGATTACGAATAATATGTTGAATAAATTAAATATTTAGATATGCAGGTGAAATAGCTGTTGACATAATAGGCTGACCTATGGGCATCTACATATGTTTTATGATCAATGTAAGGGCAAGACCTACATCTGGCTGTTATACTTGTACGACGAACCTGGGTATCAGATAATATTCGGATTTTGTTTGGAAGTTGACTATGGATGGCTAAATTTTTTAATGTTGAGTGTCTCGCTTATAAATAATCAGAGGTTTATTGGAAAACACGTGAATGATTGTACTGTCCTATGTCTTGACGTAGCAGCAGTTGTTGTTGTGATAAGCATTTCGGTTTGAGGTCCTTTCAAAATTCACATATTATAAAGTAGAAAGCTGACCATAGATGCACAGAAAATTTAGTTCTATTCATCCCTCTTGTGGTTACTATGGAATAATAAAAGTGAGAACTGGGGAGATTAGAAATTAATATGAGATAGAGTTGGCGGGTATTGAAAACCTTCGGAAATGATGTGAATAAAACCAGGAATGTCCAGTTTAGTGATTTTCATATTGTTGACCAGACGAAGGTAACCAGTTCTGATTCAAACCTCTCATTTTCATTTTATTAATATTGATAATAGTAAGAGTTAAACTGTTTAATGTGTCATTGTTATTGAGAGACCCATTCGAGGAAAGCTGTGTTACGACGTGAAAGCTGTCAAACAGTATACGGGGAGTATTGAATGGGTGATATATAAGTGTAAAGGGATCATTTATAACAGAGTGACAGTAGAAGTATGTTGGAGTGAAGTTGGACACGTGTTGTTGGAATCTGAAAACTGTTCGAGGTGTTGGTGTGAGAATTATTGACTTCTAAGGTAGGCAACTCGAAGAACTGGTGTTGAAAGCCCATGCGGATATAGGATAAAGCTACTATGACGAAGAACAGTAATAGATTAACCACGTTTTCGAGAAAAATAAAAGCATCTCAATAGACTTCTTGTAATGATGGAATTGAGCGTCACTGTAGACCCTGTATACTCTAGTGAGTTCTGATGTAAGGATGTTTATATGAAAAATATCAATATAGTGATGAAAAATAAACACAAAATGTGTTTCAACAATTGAAAGTAAAAATTAAACCAGTTTTCGAGACAAAATATTCGTACAAAGATTAAGAAAAACTACTTTAGGGCTTTTTGTATGACCTCTCCAATCCTACAGGAGCTTTCAGAGAAGAAATCTGCTCACACTGCTTACGTGAAAACTTACTGAAATTGAGTAGTGACACATAAAGGTCAGGAAACAGTTCAGCTCGAAGTGCACTTCATAGGTGTTAGAGTTAACTACACTTTTAATAATATAATTTTCAATAAATCTTCTATAATATTCAGTTTTACGTGTCATTTTGGCTGAGTGGCTTAGAGGAATATTGTTTATTTATATTTTCATGTTCTTTTTGTGTTCTGTTATTCCTCTTTATTTGGTTTTATTTCTTTTGTGTTTAGAAATTAGAGATGAATAACAAAAAATAACTAGATATAGTAAGATTGAGGACTAAAATGGCAGGCATAAGCTTTTTTATTTTTATATCAGTGGTTATCGGGAAGTGTAACGTTAGATTAGGCTTAGTACGCGTAACGGTTTTGAGCTAAGTTACCCTTCAGCGTTATATTGAGTACGCATAAGGGTTCATTAGGCTTAGTTATAATTAACAATGTTAATGTATCAGCGAGAAGTACAGAACTAGGGAACACAAATATAGATTTAGGTAACGTAGAAGCTGTCTTCAGCTAAGACAATTTCATTTTCAAATAGAGTTGTTGGTCTATGAAACGGGTTGCTTTCGAACGTTTTGGAGATAATCAATTTGAGTGAGTTTAAAAGAAAGCTTGATAGATATATGAATGATAAGGGTTAGCCTTAAATTATTTATTCAATAGTGGATAGTCAAAATAGACCAACAGGTTCTTTGTTGTCTCTAATCGCTCTGCTTTTCCTGCTTCAAGTATTTAAACTCTTCACGTGATTGGATGAGAACAATTGACATACTGTATGCTGTCTCAATCGTATTAAGGTACTCCTCTAAATGCAAAAAACAAAATTAGGTTTCTCTCTATAGATCACAGTTTTCATATATCTCAAGCAAAATAGGTTTTCTTGCTTTTACCTGTTCCTTTGTTTGTGACCCGGCATGTCCAGGTGGCTAAGGCACTCGACTCGTAATCTGAGGGTCGCGGGTTCGAATCCCTGTCATACCAAACATGCTCGCCCTTTCAGCCGTGGGGGCGTTATAATGTGACGGCCAATCCCATTATTCGTCGGTAAAGGTAACCCAACAGTCGGCGGCGGGTGGTGATGACTAGCTGCCTTCCTTCTAGTGTTACACTGCTAAGTGGGGACGGCTGAGTGCAATAGACCCTCGTGTAGCTTTACGCGAAATTCAAACAAACAATTCTTTTTGTTGTTGCTTTCAAAGTTTACTTGCTTTTAGATTATGTTTTCGATAGATAGAACAGGACATTGTACATCGTTTAAAACTACATT